>NW_028277033.1:10727500-10977500 GCF_059951505.1 Python bivittatus
TCTGAGATTATGTTGAACCCCAAGACCACACACCAAATCCAATGAAGTCAGAATTGTCTCCTAGGACTCGGCCACACTTTTGTGGAAAAGCATTTAACCCGGTTCTCTTGGGATAGCCTCACGTTCACACGGGGTGTGTGTGTGTGTGTGTGTGTGTGTGTGTGTCTGGAGGAGGAGGAAGAGGTGACATATTGCACGTCTCAAATTGCATGCTTTTGCTAAGGAGAGTCCCCTCTTCCAGGAAGAGGCTTCCTTGGAGTGTTTTTAATTGAGATTAAGCTTTAAGCAGTAAATGCTTATTCCGGGTGTATTGTCGTCATCTTTGCACACTCAAATATTTTGTCAATTTTACATAATGCATGCCTTTTTAGCAGGAGACAGCAACATACTTTTAAAATATTGTATGGAAGGTTCCTGAAATCAAATTGTGTTTCAGTGTGTGGTTTTGACTTTATTTTAACCTTGTTATTCAGTGCATGATAACGCCGGGTGCACCCGTAACGCCGTGTCCCTTAATAAGTCTAATAAATGTGGTAGGTTAGGGTTGCTCGATCTGGGAGTTGTTCTCTCAAATGATTCCTCTCTCTGATGAGCGTCTCTTAGGTGCTAAGTCCTAAGATGTCTATCCTGTGTTTCCTGTAGATTTGTTAAGAGCACTACGTATTATCATCTGTGCGTTTGTTAAGAGTGCGCCCCTATAATCTCAAAACTTGTTTTTAATTTCCTTAACGCTTGTGCATGCTAGGGCAGACTTGACGTGCTCACAGCAACAACTTTTCAGGTTTTTGTAGGCAACCAAACAAGGCCCAAATATACAGAGTTTTTGCTTCTGTGTCACATTGAGATGTAGTAGGCTTTAAGTCTTTTGTGAATCTGTCTGCCATCTTCACTTTTTTTACCTCCTCCCCCCGTGGATGACCCTGGTGTGCAAACAGGCCCTTGAGCGTGAGAAGCTAGAGTTCCAGGAGATGTGTTGATATTTTGTCAAGGATTCACTGTTCTTGCTGCCCCTACTATTATTAGAATTTAACTTTTTGTCTTTAAATTTCCACAGGTGTCTATCGCAGGGCAACCAGCTGGAGTGGAGTCTGCCAGAGTTAGAATACGGGTAATTATGAGATGCTGGCATGAGTGAATGTTACTTTTTAAGAAAGGAAAAGTGGGAAATAACTTGGGGGTTTTTTCCCCTCCAGATGTGTTGTTTATGTGTACTTCAAAGTTTGCAGCTCAGGGAATTTAGCACCCCTGGGGCTGCAACTTTTCTCAGTGTTTTCCTGACTGCTTAGTTCCACTCCAGGGGAATTAATGCTCAGCTACATGTCAGGTGAAGTAGAATGTAAAGGCCTGTTTACACCTACCATCTGCAGTCAAGAGAGATGATACCATAAGCCACCCCATAGAAGAACAAAGCGTCTGTATAGGTTTCCTGTCACTGTGTACCCTACCTGGGGGTTTGAAAGGGTCTCGATAATATTAATGCCAACTCAGTAGGAATACAAGGGGAATGCTAGTCTTGTCCCCAGAGAACGCTCCATGTTGCTAAGAGTCTAGGTGTAAGAGTTGTCCTATTAACCTATAAAGCCCTAACAGCTGAGGACCTCCATGTGCTTTCTTCCATGGAGATCTTCCTCCCGTACTCTGTAGATCTAGGGAAGAGGGCTATTTGGTGGTAGCACCATTCTCTGAAATGCTCTCCCCTCCTAAGCAAAGAACTACCATCCGCTAGTTTGAATCTCATGCTAACCCCCCCATGCCCCGCCCCCCAATGTTGGCACTGGAAAGGCCTGTGAGAGTTAGTTCTCAAGCAGTCAGGCAAGAGCAGCATGGCAGCAAGGACAGATGGAGACAAGCCAAGCGGGGACCAGGTAGCCCATTCATTAGCAGAGGAAATTTAACTGAGACGCTTAGGTTGGGAAAAGCAAACTTCACTTCTTATACGCTGTTAAAAATGGGGAAATCTACCAGCATGCAAATATTTTCATTCTTGCTTCTTCTGAACTGGAATCACTGAATCACTTGCTGAAAATGGTTGGTTTTGGCTTCCTGCTTTCATCAGTCAATCTTACTTTCTGTAGTTCTTGGATTTCTTACGAACTTCCTTCCATGCATCGTTGCTGCCTGTGTGTGAGGCCTGAGACTGCCAAACTCATTAGGGCTATTGCTATATTTGTTCTGCTATTACTGTACTTGGTTGTTCTGCTGAGTTTTTCTCCTTCTCTTTTATTGTCTTTAAATGTCTTTTTAATGATGTAGACCACTGGGGATGCATTGCATGAAGCACAAAATTGAAATCGTCCCTGGTCCTTCCTTTCTGCTCCACCCCTGAATTCCATCAGTGCCAGCTGGGAGCAGAACTCTTGCCCCAGAATTGACAGCCAGGACGTCCTTGCTCTTAATGACAAGTGCGATGCCTGTGCGAGGAGACGTATCTCTCAGGCCCTCTCAGCTTTATGCTCAAGCATGCAGTATATTAATAAACGAGGCATGATTGTATTTATACTGACTGTTTGCTGTGGACTTGTTCTGGTCGCCGTTCTAGGAGCTGCTCCCGCTGGTGTTAATGTTTGAATTACCCATAGCTGGAATCCTTCAGCCGATCCCTGATCCGAGTTCTCCCACGATTCAGCATATATCGCAGACATATAATATTTCAGTGTCCTTTAAACAGCGTTCTCGGACATATGGCGCTACGGTCATCATCAGAGGATCCCAGAGTAATGCTAGTGCCGTGAAGGTAAATTATTGTTCAGGGCTCGATGGTTTTGGGTTTGGGGAGCTGTTTGATGGGGTTGTTTTTCTTGAGTGGGGGGGGGGTAATAAATGGGGCTTTCAGACACTTCAAGCTTCTCCTGGGCAAGAGGGGAGGCGGCTGGTCTCCCAGAGCTTCCTCTCGAGAGCGTGTTTCATGCATAATATAAGCTGCAGTTGAAGGTACTCTCTGGTATAAGTAGAAATCAGAGTTGCTTAGACCACGTGCCTATGTTTAGATTGCAAGATGGGCCTGCTCACAGCTAAATGGGCAGAGCCACATACATTTGGGCAAGAAGGTTGTCGCAATCTGTTTTACCTTGAGCGAGGTTCTGTTTGCTGGCTTGCATTGATCAGAAGATGCTTAGAGAACATGAACATAATGTCCACCCTGCCTAGGCCTGTTAGATTGCGATCTTGCCTTCTGATCTTTCTAGCTTAGCATTGCAGCATTTGGCTAAGCTTCTCTGAGTTACTGGTCTACAAGCAGTGTGTCGTGTAGGTGCCAAGGTGCACATAAATAGGAGACAAATACCTGGGACCAGCGTCAAGCTATAGTTACTACTGTTGGATGGTTTTATCGTTAGAACATGAGCTGTACCGTGCTGGATCGGGCCCCTAGCTCATCTAGGACAGCAGTCTGTTCTCACAGTGGCCAACAGACGGCACGAGGAAGCCTACGAGATGGCCGTCAGAAGCTGTCCCACTCCCATCAAGGCTAAGAGCTGTTGATCTCCATGAGTTTCATGAATAGGTCCAGCCCGTTTTTCAAGACAGCCAAGCCAACACATCTCATGATAATGAATTCCAACATTTAATTATGTGTTGTATAAAAATCTTTCTTGATTCTTTCAGGATTCAACTTCATTCGGTGACCTCTGGTTCTAGCATTTTGGGAAGGATAAAATAGCTTCTCCTGTCCACATCATGCACAATTTTGTACACCTCAGTTATGCAATCATGTAAAAATATAGTTATATATTTTCCCAGCACAGAATAGTGCAGAGCACTAAAAGGAGAGAATTTTTGGATAATAAGTTGCACAGTTCAGTTTTAATTATTTCTGTATGATTATCCATAATGCTTATGCGAATGTATCTTGCATCTATTAACTCCGTCTGTAGTGTTGGATGCTAAACACATTTCAGACTCAATTTGTGGAAAGCAAATTCTCTTTTTTCTTTCATGAAAAATGCCAGATTGCTTTCATTCATACAGAGAGAGCATCTTTCTGTGAACTGTGTATTTATCCTACATTCCTCCTACAAGCATACTTGGGTGTTTACCTAGTGGTTACCAGAGTTTATTCTTGCAGGATAATTTCCTAGAAACAGACTATTCAGCCTACTGGAATGGGCAAAGCATTTTGTTTCAAATCATTTTAAGCATGAAACTTTGCAAAATGGGACATTTCAAAGAACAAGATGCTTTCCACCCCTTCGAATGGCCAGAATCTATAGCAAGGAAGTGAATATAACTTTGCTTCACTTTCTTTTCCTGAACAGGAAGGAACAGCTCTGCTTTTGGAGCATCTGGCGGGGAGCTTGGCTTCTGCGATCCCTGTGAGCACCCAGTTAGATATAGCGGCTCAACATCATCTCTTTATGATGGGTCGAAATGGCAGCAACATCAAGCACATCATGCAGAGAACTGGTGCTCAGATCCATTTCCCTGATCCTAGTAATCCCCAGAAGAAATCCACAGTCTACCTCCAAGGCACTATCGAATCAGTCTGTCTTGCCAGACAATATCTCATGGTAAATATTCTGAAGGGTGGGGCTGTGGGTGTGGCAGCAAATATAGTAGGAACATCTGTCGTTCCTGGGTCACCAGGACCAGGAGCTCCTAGTTCCCACTGAGGATGTACATTTAGGTCTCAGGCCACTTCAGACTAACACCAGTAACTGGGCACTCCTCTCTTACGGGAGAGAATCACCCAGAAAGTAAAGCTTGGCTGAAACTCTTCTACCCACATCATGAAGGATATTTTTTTCCTTGATGAATGGAGCAGGAATCAGGCTCATGAGTTCAAACCCACATTAGCAACCTCAATGTATACTAGCTCTCAGTGAGTATACCTGTAGTATATCTACATTTTCAGATAGCGTGTTACTGTTAAGAGTTAATGACCATGGTTTAGGAAGACTTGATCACTTAGGAGTCCCATTTAATTTAATGGCTTCTATCCTTCCCTCTGAAATCAAGGGGATTTAACCTGCTTCTATTGGCTGGTTCATAACTACGGTGAAAAGAGGCAAATAGTTAAATTACCCACCTTGAGAATGATTATTTAGTTATCTGGTGTAATTTGAAAATACCTTGACACAAAAGTGGAGTCTGGTGGCATTCAGTCCAGAGTTTCCTTGAGTTTTACGTTCTTGGAATTTGAGACTTAAAAGTGCAAAGAAGTTGTTGAGTGTTGAAATCCCATAAACCAGAGATAGTAACCATGAGAGTGCTAGACAGCATCACATAAACTTGTGGCACGTACATGCCTTTGACAGTCACTAACCATCCCGTTCTTTCTTTCAATGCAGCAAGGGAGTGCACATTTTATGGGATGGTAAGACCTGGTTCCCTTTATCTATTCTGTAGTATTTTAATATTCAGATCTAGCACATAATATTCCCTGGGGTCATGGGCTAGGTATTAATAAAAAGCAAGGACTTTAAGTAATGTTCCTAGAGGAAGGTAACAAAGGCATTGGTTTATTTCTGTAGAGACATATTAAAAATTAATTGAAACCAAATCAAAGTTATTTTTATGTTAAGATGAAGGAGCAGGGCGTGATAATTTTAAACATTCAGAAAATCATAATGAAACATTCAAGTGAAAGAATTATTTCACAGTGCTAAGGTCTTTGAGTCAGAAACATCTCATGGCTATTTTTCTTGTTCCTTCTTAGAATTTGTCACTCTCTTGAGTGATCAACACAGGTTTTAGGCACAGGTTTCTCACTGTAACTTTATATATATTCAAACATATTAAAAAATGGCTTCACCTCCCTCAGTCTTGGGCAGCGTTCTCTAGAACAGAGTCTGTTAACTACAGTGAAGAAGGCTGTGTAATAAGTAGCCCTTCCCACTTCAATTCAGGATATTGGATGAAACCCCAGAAAACAGTCAGTGAAAAAACAGCATTTTCACTGTAGAAGATGAAATGGCATAAAAGCCAGTTCTGTACTGTTATAGCTGACTGTTAAAGTCAGATGAAATATAGCCTTTCCAATATTTTACTAAAACATTTTCCAAGAACAGCCTGATTTACATGTCCAGGCACTGATTCTTTTATTGTACAACCTCATCTGAGTTTAATGAAAGGGGGTAGTAAGGTTGGAGATCAGCGGCTTTTTCCATTACTTTCCAACATAGCAGCTTTTCTAAAGTTCCCACCCAACTCCACCTCTACCCCAATCCCCACACACTGCAATGGGCTTGGATTATAGCTTGCAAAATGTTCAAAATTCAGTTGGATTAATATGGATGTTAAAACCATGTATAAATAGAAGAGATTCAATTTGCAATATTTAGTCGGGAGGATTTATTCAGTTACAGGCATAGGAAATGCTAACCATGATTTCATCATTTATAAAAATAGACTACGTTTCAGCTTAGGGTTGCAACATTCCATTTTTATTGGAAATCTGCTTCTGGTGTACCATGTCCAATTCTGGTTGCCACACATTAAGGGCGTACACAAACTTGAACATATCTACAGGAGGTACATTGGAGACTGAAAGATCCAAAGAAGAAAGTGACCATCAACAGAAAGAATCGGATGTGTTCATTCTGAGAAAAAGTTAAGACTAAAGTGGGGCAGAACATCAGTCTTAAAATCTTTGAACAATTCTCAGTTGAAGTAGGTCTGTTCTTGGTTGGTCCAGAGGGCAGAACTGGAACGGAAAGTTAGAAATTGCAAATTTATGGAAAATATGGTTTTTATTATTGAAAGATTTTTTTTTCATTTCGCCATCTGCAATGGGTTGGATTCACTACATAATTCTGTCTTTATGCTTTGCATGTGTATTTCTGTTTCCAGTGCTGAATTGTCTTGTCTTCCTGGCTTTCATAACTTCATTATTGGCTTTTTCTACCTCTTGGAATTTGACTGGATGGTCTACTGCATGATCACTTAGTTGATGGTGATAATATGTCTGTATGCAAATAATTACCTCATAAGGCGTTTGTGTGTGTACCCATTGCTGAAGGAATCAGAAGAGTTATTCCCAGTAGACCTGCAACAACTCTTTTGGTTTCAAAGGGGCTTTTTAGGATTTTCAGTTAACTCTCCCTTCCAAAACTACTACGGGTCATCTGGACAAAAGTTGAACTTTCTAAGTCCTTGGTGATTCAGCAGCACATCCTATCCAGGCTTACCAGTCATTGTGCATCTGCCCGTGTTCTTGAAGTGCTGAGAATTTAGATAGTGAAACATCCTGAGTAACATAGGTGTATTACTCTGTCAGTATGGATATGTCAAGCGACTGAGATTTCTAGGATCTGGAAACCTCTTGCTAAAATGCCACGTGAGTAAAATGCGGGAGAGAGAACATGCTCGTGCTGGGGACGGCGGGCAGGAGGTCCTGTTCAGCTGTGCTTTGCACAAAACATGAAGTGCTTCCTGAACTTTATATTGGATTTTGCATTTGATCTTTCAGGGCTGCCTTCCTCTTGTGCTGATGTTTGACATGAAGGAAGAAATTGACGTAGAACCACACTTTATCACACAGCTGATGGAGCAGCTAGATGTCTTCATCAGTATTAAACCAAAGCCGAAACAGACCAGTAAGGTTGGTAGAGCGGGTTCTAGATTTCCTGGGCCAGGCAACTTTTTAACCTACCCTGCTTGAAAATCAAGCAGGCCTCTTTTTATCTCTTTTTTATAGCAAGAGAGCTATTATGATGAGAGTTCTGGTTTAACTGAGGTGCTGTGAATCCACTGTGTACTTTTATAAAGACTTGTTAGACCATTTACAGCTGAGGAAACCTACAGTTTAGGAGCGCGATGGAATTCCACTCTCTAATCCAAAACCGCTTTCCATTTCAGCTGCTAGTTGACCACCTCTCTCCTGTTCTCCACTTCCCGACTGGCTCAGCCCATTCTGGTGTAATCTTTGAGGAAGGGTTAGGGCTAGGATTTTAGCAGTGCTGCATAATTAATGAACGAGGAAAAGAGAGTGCAATTCCCAGTCTGCTCCCGTGACTTAGTATAATGTCTGCGCTAAACAGGCCATTTCCAGCCTTTGAGACTCCAAGTCATAAAAGTAATAAATAAAATAAAATGACACACAAAAACAAGGAACCAAGGGAGCAGGGGAGGCTAGATATTTCTGAAGTTTTTATATTTAAGCTCTTATCTGAGTTTGCAGCCAGGACCAGTTTCCATCATGTCCCTCCTCCTCTCCTGAGTCACCATGCTTTTATTTCAAGATGATTTTGAATGACCAATTAATAGCCACTGTAACACGGTGTCCTTTTCAGTTCAGGGTAGCTTAAGCTATATCATCAGTATCATACACTTTGATACTTAAAAAAATAACACCAAATGAATCTTAGAGCTTACCTGTGCAGGATCCTTTTTTGGGCTCGGGGGTGGGGAGGGGAATAGTGCTGCATTTCGAAGGTCCCATCTACTTCCTCCATGATGGAGGAAGTTGCCAAAACCAAAGTGGCACCTGGTCCAAGAAAGAGAAGGACTCCTTTCATGTAGAAGTAGCAGCAGGAAGCAAAAGTGATTTATGTCTCACCATTTTAAGTAGCAACCATTGTATATATCTATCACTGGAAAATAAATGTTCTCTTTGTAGGAATAAAATGAGCATTTCCCATATAGAACATAACATTTGTCTGTCTAGGCCTCACTCCCATGGTGCCTTGGGCAGAAACATCTCAAATCTTCTATTTAAAACTGAGTTGCTTGTGGTTATTAAGATTCTGTTAATTTATACTGGCTTTGATTCTTCATCGGTTTTGCTACCTCTGTAAAATAATGTAAGAGAAAGAAAGTACCTCTTTTGTTATTTAATTGATTAATTATGTGCCATCAAGTTGACATCAAATCATAGTGACCACGTAGATAGACCTTCTTCTGGATGATTTGTCCCCCCTTCAGGTCTCCCAGCAGTGTGCTGTAATTGAGTCTTTGCTGCTGGTCATCATCTTCTTCTCTTTCCTTCTAAATTTCCCAGCATTGTGGATTTCTCAAGGTTGTTGGATCTTTACATAATGTGTCCAAAATAGAATAATCTCAGCCTGGTCATTTTTGCCTCGAGTGAGAACTCTGGGTTGATTTATACAATGATCCATCGGTTTCTTTTCTTGGCTATTGAAGGATTCCCAAGAGTCTTCTCCAACACCAAAGTTCAGAAGCGTCAATCCTCTTCCTATCCTGCTTCTTCAAAGACCAGCTTTCATTTCCATAGAGTGTCACAAGGAATACATGGCTTGCATGATTCTGATCTCATAGACGCATCATGACATCCGAATATCTTTTCCAAGACCTCCTTGGCTACTCTGCCAAGTGCTAGTCTTGACTACTTGTTCCTTTACTGTTGATGGTTGATCCTAAAAGTCAGAAGCTATCCACCATTTCAATATCTTCATCATCAATTCTAAGGCTTGTATCTGTTGTCTTTAGTTTGGTCTTCTTAATTTAATTTTAATCCCATTTTTTTCACAATGCTCCTTGACTTTTATTACTAGAGCTTGAAGATCCTTTGCATTATTGACTATCAGAGCAGTGTCATCAACAGGTTATTGATGTTTGTTCCTCTTATCTTGAAACCACACCCATCTCCCAACCCAGCCTCTCTCATTATTTGTTTAGTATTTAGGTTGAATAAGAAAGGGAAGAGTATACAGCCTTGTCTCCCTCCTTTTCCAATCTGGAGCCAGTTCATTTCACCATGTTCCATCCAGACTGTGGCTTGCTGTTCTGTGTGTAGGTTTTGTATGAAGGTAATGAGATACTGTACAATTCCCATTTTCCTAAGAACACTCAAGAGTTTAATGTGGTTGACACTTACCAAAGACTTTTCTATAGTCCATGAAGCACATGTTGACTTCTTTTGGGTATTCTTTGGTTTTCTCAGTAGGTCATCAGCAATAATATGTCTTGTTCCTTGGTCTTTTCTAAAATCAGCGCGAACATCTGGGCTCTAATTTATGTTGGATGTCCTAAGCATTATTTCAGTATCATGTGAAACTAAGGATATTGTGTGATAGTTTGCACACTATTAAGTCTCCCACCTTTGGTATTGGCATGAATGTTATTTAACAGGAACAAGCATGTCTGGTTACAACAATGTAATATCCATTCTGTTGAGGGTTTTTTTTTAAAAGATATTTATTAATTAGTAGATGATGTCTTTGAAATGAGTTCATCAGATTATATTTTTAATATCAAGTTAATCCCTATAAAAGAACAAGAAAGTTTGTCTTTGTTGTTGGTCTTGTGCTTCCAAGAAAAACAAAGATGTAGCCAGCATTTTATTATTATGTAATTTTAAGGCTAAGAGAAACACAAGCAAGGAAGAAAATCTGACCAGATGTTTTTCAAAATTCCTTGCAGCACTCATCTTTTTAGACTGGCTGCACACAAGAAGGAAAGGCTTCTCTGACAACTTGACCACAGCCCAAGATGCAGATTTAAATAATGGAACCATCATTTTGGCACCAAGATGAATTAAACCAATTTCTCTTTGTGTGTCAAAACATGCTTTTTCATTGCCACAATTATTGTGGCGATTTGTCTGTGAAGGAAAGTTGGCATAAAATTAAATTGGGGGGGGGGGAAGTCTCTAGAAAATGAGAAATCCTGTTTCTCTAGTCCTCTATATTGGGCGGGGGCGGGAAGTTTATGCTCTGATATTTTTATTTGACTTGGAAAGCATTGGAGTGAGCTATTGACATAATAAATTTGCAAAGTCTCCATAATGTCCTACAAAATTCTAAACAAGGGCAGGAATCTCTGCTTACAGGTTTGCTGCCTAAAGCAGAGATTTCCAGCTGTTTATGGCCCCAGCTGCACTCAGAAACCCAACAGGTGAGGCAAGCAGGGAACTACGTTTATATCTAAGAGCAGATATTGTGCTTAGTGTGACTCTAAGCAGGGCTGATGCGACGAACAGACTTTTGCCCGAAGGTTAATTTATGTCATCTTTCGAAATCTTACAGAACAGGGACATTGTTTCAATGACAGAGTATTTGGTATTGTAGCTGAGAACCCTAAGCAGACTGCACTGTACCATTCCAGACTTTTTGTGTAAAAAAGTATGTAGTTTAGGAGCCATAGCTACTCCCTTTCTGTTACGACTAGGAGGAGCTTCGGTTTGTAAACAAAACTTGGTTACTCTTGCCAGTTGTCTGGAATTGTTTGAAATGTGTGTTAGACACTCATGGCCATGTTTTCTTTTCACAGTCTGTAATTGTGAAAAGTGTTGAGCGAAATGCCTTAAACATGTATGAAGCACGGAAGTGTCTCCTGGGCCTGGAAAGCAGTGGCGTTGCCGTAGCAACAAACCCGTCCCCCGTCTCTTGCCCGGTCGGCCTCTCTTGTCCTGGCTTGGACATCTTGACCTCAGCTGGCCTCGGACTAACTGGACTTGGTACAATCTACAACCCTTCCTAATATTTTGAAAACCTCTTCAGAGTGAGCTGTATTAACCATGTGCTTTCAAGGTTTGAGGAGTTATTTAAAAAGTAGGCTGAACGATAGCTTGTACATGTAAGGTTATGCTGGGGTGTTGTGTGTGTTTCTTGTACATAAGAAAAGACAATAACAGAAGAAAAGCCTCTGTTTAATTTATGAGGGGAAATGGAAGAAATTAGGGAAGATACGGGAAATAGAAGTCATGTGACGTGAGGATTTTTAGAGGTAGGGAGGTTGTCAGCAACGAGGGAAGAATTGCAGTCATACACGTAAAGATGTCATTCTTAACATGTTAAGCGGCCACGGGATTTCTAAATAAAGCATGCAATGCCTTGGTGACCTGTTTCCAAGGTAGGCCATTGACTGCACGTTTCTGGAGAATAGAGCAGAGAGAGAGCAGAAGGGCTGGGGAGCCCCGTTTGTAGTTAGGGACAGCATCCAAGGAGAGAAGTATGCATCTTGCCCTCTTGCCGTGGACTTCTTTGAATGTTTTCATTGTCCAGTAGAACTCATTTAGTTTTAAATTGGTCTTTAAAAGCATTGGTTGTTCATCTACAGGCATTTAAAATCTCTCTCTCTTTTTTTTTAATTTTTGATTTTTTTGTAGGTCTCTTGGGTCCAACCACTTTATCTGTCAACACATCCACTCCCCCCAACTCCCTCCTAAATGCTCTTAATAGTTCTGTTAGTCCTTTGCAGAGTCCCAGTTCAAGCACGCCAAGTCCAACTCTCTGGGCTTCATCAATCGCTAATACGAGCACCACAGGTTGGTATAAGGTGTATTTGGGGTTTAAATTTTAGGCATTTTACATAGAGAAATCTAGCAGCCTTAAACATGCAGAACAGACGTGTGACCAGGACATTAAAATGATGCCTCTGTTTTAAGATGCCGTTATTGTAAAATGGGATCATCTGACTTCTCGTGACTTCTTGATGAGCACAGATTGTGCCTTGGCCATTTCATTTCACTGTTGTTTGTGGTCAAGCACATGCTTTGCATCCAGAAGCCCCCCGGTTCAGTCCTTGGCATTTCAAGGAAACAAACATAAAAAAGGCTGTGCCAGAGTCCTAGGAGAGAAGCTGCCAGCCAGAAAAAAGTAGTGCTGGATTAGTTGGGCCATCTTCTGTGCAATCTTGCTCGGCTGGATTACAAATTAACGATCCGTTTAGGCCTTTAGATATCTTCAGCGTCAGCAGAAACGAGGCAGTGTAATGAGACAGAACTTCCAACTTTTTCTTCCAGGTTTCTCTGCTATTCCTCACCTGATGATGCCACCTACTGCACAAGCTACATTAACCAGTATATTGTTGTCAGGAGTGCCAAACTATAGTCAGAACACACCATCTCCCCCTCCTGGCTTAACTCCTGTTGATATTCATGTTAATGGCATGCAAGTGGAAAACAAGAAAAACCCAGCGTCGTTAAATGGTCATGTAAAGGTAAACAAGGAGCCTCAGGCTATAACCCTAAGCGTGTTTCCAGTCCATGAAGCAAAGTTTTCTTCTGAGTACTCTTTGCGCAGTACTGTGTAATCAGCTTGTATCAAAATGGAAAAGTAAAGCTTATTTTTAATTGAGCTTAAATACTGGTGCACTTTACTTGGCAACAGTACAAAAATGGTTTGCTGCTACCTTCTTATGGGATGTTACTTTTTCAGCGGAACTTAACCAGGATAATCTTTTGTTAGGCAGTTGGTATATCATAAAGTGTAACTTAGAAATTCTGGCTTCTCATGCTATGAAAACTATTATGCCATTTCATTAGTGCAGCTTTCTTTCCATGGGGCAGAGACTATCCAAAATCATAGAAAGTTATAGAAACGACGTTTCCATTAATTAACAAAATTGGTATCCTGAAATTTCATTTTTCACTGATGCCAGAGCTAATGCCAACACAACTAAACAATAAGGAATTATTCAACGAAGCCTATAAAGCAATATTTAATATCATAAGCACGGTTTCAAGTATATGGTTTAACGTTCTGCAAACCCAGGAAGGCAATCCTCTCCCGAGGCACACAGCAGAGCCAGGAGCCAAAAGCTTATTTAAACACTCCCCCCACCCCACCCCCACTGAAGGTCAGTGTGCATTTCTGCAGTCTGCCTAATTTTGGGTCCAACCAATCTGGCAGAAAGAAGAGCTTCCTCATGGACAGACTTGGTATAATTGTTAGAAGAAGACTCAAATGGAAGCAATGGGATCAAAGCGTTCTAGGAATTAAAGTCATTCTTCAAGATTCCTTTCACTTCATCTCTCCCCGTCTAGATAACAAAGTGGGCGTGGATCAGTTGCCACATCAGTGTGTGAGACTCTCAGTGGTCCCTGTAAAGCCCACAGAGGCACAGTTGGTGGGTTGCAGTCGTAAAAGTCAAGTGGAAGCGCCCACCTTGATGAGTTGCCAATACGTATGCTTAATACTGATGATTCAGTTCTTTGAGGAAATGTGAAATGCTGCATTCTAGCACCCTCATTTTTTAAAAAAATATTTTGTTCCTAGGTGTCCACAGACAGGTGGGGTAGGAATAAATTATTATATCCCCTATTCATAATTTTTTGCAGGGTTAAAGAGGTATTAAGTAATTTGCTGATTAATGTCCTTAATGGACTTTTTTTTTTTTCTTCAAAGTCTAAGATGATTAAACATGGGTTAAATATACTGTTCCAGACCTCAACTATGAAGTATCCTGCACTGTCTGCCACAGCTCTTGGTGAAAATGTATTAAGTGCAAACCACAGCGATCCTTCCCGGACGATTGGTAGCCATAATGCCTCTGAACAAGTGACGGCCAAGACAAATACCAGCGAAGGTATAACCAAAACTACCGTGGGGTGCTCTATGTTGTGTCATCTCCACACTGTAGGAGGACAGCACACCCCCTTGGGCTAGAAGTTTCATGTTAAGCAGAATGGTGAATCATTTCAAACACCAGCTGAGTATTTCTGTTCTAAATGTTGAAATGTACCCAGGACCGTAAGGCAGGGCGGCCTGTGTAGATCAGTCAAATGTTGAAACGATGCTCAAGTTCAAATGATTAAAACATCCCTAAAATGTCTGTTGCTGTGCATTGTCCAAAAGAATTTATTGGTGGTTTGGTTCAGAATAACAGCAAACCATACAAATGTGACATCAGGCTTAAAAGTGCTCAGCTGGTGAACAGAGGTGGTTTAATGCTTCAAGGGGCTTTCTTCTAAACTAACTTCTCACAACAGAAGAGAATCTCTGTAGCTCAGGGTTGATCTGTGGAGTCCATGGTTTTCTCTGAGCTTGGTGGTTTTCTTGCAGATGTTTCATTACTCGACTAGGTAACATCTTCCAGTCAGGTAGCAGAACATCTGGAAGAAAACAACCAAGCTCAGATGACTTCTCACATGCAGAAAAGCGAGAAACTCAAGATTAGAACAAACCAAGGAACAGAAGCTTTAAATTTCTTCCCTTTGGACAACAAAACGTGGAATCTGGAGGTTCAGATGAACAGCATACAGTGTTTTTCACCTTTGAACTGGGCCAGTAACACTGCCAAATAAGGGAAATCGTATGCAGAGGGTTGCATTTTATTTTTGTTAATTCCATTTATAAACAATGGAGGTAGTCTTTCATAGCAAAACCGTTGTCCATGTGTTTTCATACCTGTCCAAATATACATTACATTTTTCTTAAATATCTGATTCTTTGCCTGTTCCTATGTTATTAAAGCCTAGTTATTTCAGTCCTAGAAAATACGTACATCCTAGGATGTAGCTGAAAAGAAGAGAATAATTCCTAAGCCCATTTAGACATGACAATTTGCCTTTTGGTGAAGTGGGAGCTTTGTGATGGCATTCTCCAGATTGAAGCGAATACGTGTAACTCAGGGTTGAGCTGTGGAGTCCTTGGGGTTCTCTGAGCTTGGTTGTTTTCTTGCAAACAGTTCATTACCCGGCTAGGTAACATCTTCAGTGGCTGAAGATGCACTGAAGATGTTACCTAGCCAGGTAATGAAATGTTTGCAAGAAAACAATCAAGCTCAGAGAACCCCAAGGACTCCACAATTCTCCAAATTCCACGTGTGCTTACTAGCTGAAGACCTCTGACTTGCATCATCCTCGCTGGTAGTCATTCTTTCATAGATGCTAATTCGCTGCCATTGGTTCTTTGTAGGTTGCAATGATGCTTTTGTGGAAGTGGGTATGCCCAGAAGTCCTTCACACTCCGCAAACGCCAGTGATCTTAAGCAGATGATGAGCACCTCTAAGCAATCCTGTGCAAAGAGGCAGACGGTGGAATTATTGCAAGGCACCAAAAATTCTCATTTACAGTATGTAATATTTATAAATAGAAGATTGTGCAAAGTGCAGAGAATCTGTATGGTGGTTGTGTTAATGAAAAACACTATTCATAACACATCCCTGGAGGGAGCTTCCTATCCAACATACACAGCGCAATAGCCATGATCTTTTATCATCTTTTGATGATTTTCATCTGGCTCATGCACTTTTCCCCATCATAACTCTGCTACTTGTACAGTATTAATATTACTCTTTCATCAGTAGTAACGTCCCCACGTTGTAAACATGGTTTGCTGGGCTGTGAGAATAATACTGGCAATGACCTGCCTAAAGTGTAATGAGGTGTCAACTTTTTTGATTTATCATTAGTCGCTCTTGCTCCCTCTGAGAAAATTGGTGACATATTTCGGCAAAGAATTCAGCTATTTGTAAGCATCATTATTTTTCTTTCCAAATTCCTCCTGATGTGGGTCATGCTTCATAGTGGAGAGTCTGTTTGGGAGAGTGCAAGATGTAAAAGATTTCACACTGCGGACTCCAAGGGAGAGTCACACGGGGAGTGCCCGCGTCCTCTTTTCCTCTCTGGGATGGGCTTCCCGTTGCTTATTGAATGGCTGCGGCGGTGGGACAGCAGGTATCCAGTACGACAATTCACCCAGCGGCATTCCCAGCTCTCTTCGTATCCCAAGGCAGACAAACAAGCCGGTCAAAAGAGCGGAAGAGACCGTAGCCGTGGCTCCCAGGGCTTACTTCACAACATAAAATCAAACTGTGTTTCAGAGAGCGTCTTCCCTCTTTACTGGTTATGGCAGCATTAACAGCCGACCAAAGGCGAGAAGAATCAGCTTCTCGGTTGGGTTAGGTTGGAAGGACATGGGTTTGCCCCTTGGCTTGCGAGGGGATTCTGGGGAGAAGAGCGAAAGTCCTTAGGGTTGCTCCCCTCCCTGCGTGTGGGAATCAAGCTGCGGACAAGACAACTGTAATCTTGCTGCCCTGTTTTTTGTTTAAAAAAAGTTACTTAAGAGAGATCCAAGATGATCTGTAGTCCATGGAATGAAGG
This sequence comes from Python bivittatus, assembly GCF_059951505.1. Lineage (NCBI taxonomy): Eukaryota > Metazoa > Chordata > Lepidosauria > Squamata > Pythonidae > Python > Python bivittatus. The sequence continues at coordinate 10,744,225 of NW_028277033.1, forward strand.
TAGCCATGATCTTTTAAACAGAATTTATTTCTAATGAAAGTCCTATCTGTTAGGTTTTGTTTGTTTTTGTTTTAAAATTAGGCTAGGAAACAAACTCTTTTTGGTCCATACAATTCTACGGATTATTTCTCAGTAGCATTTAGAAGTTTTAGATCTAGGAGAGGAAGTGTTGGTTTCTGGAAGTAGGTCAAGCTTCAACCACACTTTGGTATGATTTTTCTGCAATGTTGCTGACTAAAGCAAACATTAGCAACTTGCTTGTGATGACATCACTGAAAAACTGAGCAAAAGTTCTGGAGAAACAAGCATTGCTTCAGAATTGTGCTGTTTGTCTTGTCCTTCAATAAGCCATTCACGTAAAACCTAGTTGCATTGCTTCTGCGTGCTGCGCGTGCTTTAAAAACATATTTCATCTCTTTTTTAAAATTATATTAAAATGTGAAGATTAAAAACTAATACAAAGTAATATAAAGTAAGAAAAAAAAGAAATCAAAGAGAAGGCTAAAAGCACAAGAAAGAAAGAAAAAGTAAAAAAAAATAGAAAAAGAAGAAAAGGTTTAAAGAAGTGGCTTCTGATCTTCTGGACAGCAGTTATAAGTCCAATTATAAATTTGCTTCTTTCTCAAACGTTACAGGATGACCTCCTTCTTTCTGTAGTCTGTCCTGTCTAACCATTGTGGGAGGAAAAATGTTAGTGGCCTGAAACTTATTTTAATATAGATATATATTTTTAATCACATTTAATAATAAAAGCAAGGGCTAGCTTGGAGATGACCTTTGGGGCAATGACAGGAAATAAGTAAAACTTGCAAAACCAGAGCAAACTGTTAAATAAGCAAACTCGTTGATGGGAACAGACGTGACAAGGACAAAGGGAACAGGGAAGTGTGGTAAAATTAGCTCTGGGGACGTTATGATTCAATTGAAAATCCTGAGGGTCGTGATTGTGGTTTGCGATTTTTAAGGATAGAAAGGATTGCAACTAAAGGGTCGGGACCACTTGGTCAAGCTGTCTCAGCTGACAGCTTGCTCTTTCTGGTCCTCGTTGCAATGTGCGTCTAAGTACCTTGTATGCTATTGATTAAATTTTACTTGCTTATTGAACTAACTTTTAATAAAGCTTTCAGAACTTTGAAGTGACTTATGTTCTGGTGTGTCTGTCTCCCGTGTTTAACGAGGATTTTCCCCTGACACCATCGAAACCATAAATCTCCCGTCCCATCTCTCTCTAAAACGAAAACGTGTGTTTTTGTAGCCCCGGGGAGAGGTTGCTCTCGGATCCTGAGCTGAGCGCTTCAGAGGCCACGGTGGCTGATAAGAAGGCACCTGGGAGCGAACGAGCGGCCGAGAGGGCGGCCGCAGCACAGCAGAATTCGGAAAGAGCACACCTCGCCCCGCAGTCGACGTACGTGAACATGCAGGTAAGGCCCTCTCCGAGGATGGGTTTCAACTCCAGGAAACGCCGCCGGGAGCTCTGCCTTCCGCAGTCAGCGATGTCTCGCCTCTCGTAAATAGAACGAGTCGGGCTGGGCAGCGCTTTGGGTTCAGTTATGTACTGGGGGAGGGGGCGCACTTGCACAAGTACAAGCTCGTGCACCAACTGTGCACCCTTCTCGTGCCTGCTGGACTTAGTGAGAGCCACCCACTCCAAAGTCTGAAAGCCCATCTCAGTGTCTACAGTCGTGAGGCTTCCCGTAAAAGGTTACCAGAAAGAGCACTTGGGGCGACAGGTGGAAGGTGGAGGGAGGTTGTAAGATGCCTGGACTGAAGGCTCTCCTGGGCACAGTTTTAGGGGCTGCTGTTGACCCTGAACGTCCTCAGGCCAGGCGATCCCTGGGACTGCCTCTCCCACTATGAATCTCCCGGGTTACCCATTTCAGCAGCAGGGCGCCTGGAGATGCCCTGCTGCCAGATGTTACCCAGGCGTCAAGAAGATGGTGAAAAGCACATCTCTTCTGCCAAACTTCTAATTGCGAATGACTTGAACAACTGGCTTTAAATGTATTGTGCCGTGGTTGATACTTCATTTTTTTTTTTAAATTGTGGCAAGCTACCTTTCAATGTTACAACACACAGAAAGGTAGGGTAAATTCAGTGCTAAGCAAATAGTATAAAATTCAATTCAAACTGAAAGGAAAGAGTAAAAGAAAATAGGTAGAATCTTTATCAAGCTGAGGCCTGCTCCTTGAATGTAACTTCATGGAGAAGTTTTCCTGGGAACGCTACAGAAGTAGCTTGCCATTGCCTTCTTCCCCATTTTTTTTTAAATTTTCCAATCTAGCCTACAGGCCCTCAGGTTCTCTCAGTCAGGAATTAGATCTGATCCTCCTCCGTTTTTGGAGATCCATCAAGGTTAGCAAGGTGTTGCCACCTAGCTGGGCAAAAGAAAAAGTGATTGCTAAATTCTGCACCATTAAAACCTGACACTCTCCTACCGCTTTTGATATAAATGCAGAAAGAGGTTTTATTCAGAAGTGTTCAAGCAGCCTTTTGCAGAACTAACATAAAATGTGTGGTTCAGATCTTACACAGTGAGATTGAGCATAATATGAGGGTGGAGAGTGGTGGGCTGGCATTCCAGAAACATTTCAGTGCTTTTCCCCGCATGGTTGCACTTGCAGCTAAGCCTGCGTAACAGCTTGTCTCCCAAAGAAATGGGGTGAACCTGAAGGATATCAAGGCGCGTTGTACAGCAAGATGTGCCGCGTAGGCCTGTTTGATGTTTCTGGAGCAGGACAGAGACAGTACTCTCTGCATTGCTCTAGTACAAACGGCATCAGAGATTTATGCGTTGCTCTTCCTGGTGGGGCTGTCATCTGAACATTCCCAACCCTTTGGAAATGGATTGGTGATGCTCCCGGCTTTTTCCTCAGTGGTAATTACGGCCCTAATTAGCTAGTTTTAAATGGAAGCTTTAAGTATATCAAATGTTCATGGGATTGCTGGCACATTGTTGGGTGGTGCTCAGTGTTCCCCCGAGACAAAGTCATGGACCCTGATCAAAATCTTTGTGGTGGCTTGTGGGGCAGAGCACTGGCGTGACATTTAGCAAGAGCAGTGATTAAGCGGCATTCTTGGGGTTTCATTTTTAGGCGTTTGACTACGAACAGAAGAAGCTACTAGCAACCAAAGGTATGTGGGACAACTGTCACTTGTAGCATGTATCTGTTTGTAAGCAGAGTGATGAAGGGGGGTTTGCTTCCCCGCCCCTGGCAATCCGTTCCCTTCTGCCCTCAGTTTGGGGCTGTGTTCATTGCTGAAATGGAGGAACTGTAGCTTAGACAACATGTTTTGCAATCCAACTTTTCTTTGTTTCTTTTCTTTCCCTTTAAAGGCTTCTGGAGTTACATGTTCTGAGCAAACAGGAGCAATTTTTAACTTCTTGACTGTGGTGCCCTTTTTATGAGGCAGGTGATCAGAATAGCTGGACCGTTCCTGTTTCTGTTTGCGTTTTCTATTCTCAAAAGGCACAGGACTTAGGACTTACCACCTGAGTTTCTCTTGTGTCAAGCAGTGCATATCCTTGTTTCGTGGCACTTGGGATGGTTGAAAGCTTTATGCGTCCGTATTCACCATCCACAAAGACAAACAGGGTTTCGGGCCAGCCGTATTTCTCCATTCAGCTGGCACAGTCAGTATATGTGTACATCAGCATACTGTGTGTATCTTTGACTCGTTGGAAAGACATAGGAAAGAATCATGGGAGTCATAGAAAGATGAGGTGGGTGTGCGAGAAAACGATGCACCCTGGAGTGTGGGGTTCCGACCGCCAATTGTGCACTCTTCCAAGGCTCTCAACCCACTGGGGTCTCGCAGAGGCCATCATGATTCAAGAATGGCATGATGTACGTCATGCTGCTAGTATACAAATTTAATGGTTGTGTAATTCAGCTGGCAGAGATTGCATCAGTGCAATGACAGCATGACCCACCTGATGTCATTCTGGTGTCATTGTGGCTTCTAACAGGTATCTCAAGTACTGTCATTAGAGTTTTTGTTTCTTTTCTGATCCATCAAATGCAAGTATGTAGCCTCCATTTTTGGGGGTGCAGCAAGTTGCAGGTTTTATTTACTTCGTTTTTGAAAAGGGTGTTTTTTTTGGTCCAGCATATGAATTCTCCTGTATTTATAACACACAGTTTTATCCTATAGTTATCCCCTTGTCAACTAGCAGAACCTTTCCCACCAAACATTTGCTTGGGACCCTACTCATGCTTCTGGACTTGGTCTCTACTTCTCACCTGAAACTGAGATGGGAAAGAAAGCAAATAGCTTCCAATCTATCTCTAGCCTTGAAAACTTAACAATTTATTCTAAATGCTAGTTTTTCATATAATATATAAAGACAATTCTTTGCTTAATATGTCATTTTTTGTTCTATTGATCTATCATATTTGTGTATTTCTTAACGTTGTATCTCTGTTTTCTTTTTGCTTCTGTCTTTTAATTATGTACCTGGAACTTCAATAAAACTTCATTAAATGGAGATGGGAAAGAAAGCGCCAAAAGACCCCTCACTTTCCCTTTTTCTAGGCAGCTGCTCAGCCTTGCCACATTCTTTGTTTGGAAAGCTTTACCACTTTAAAAAAAGTTTTTTTCCTACTTCTGAAGATTTCACATTTCCCTCTTTGGCCTCCTGAAACTTCAGAACTACTGTTCTGGCTCTGTAAAATTATTGGTATATATCCTTGAAACTTTTCTCTTAATGTAATTGATAGGAATTAATTTAGTTTGTGTGAGTGAATGTGTGTGCAATGTGTACATGTGTAGCAATGTATATACATGCACCCAAGGCCACATCACATACTGATATAATCTTCTCTTGCCACATGCTGAGAAATATAAACTGAAATATGAAGTGACCCTAGCAAGTTTAAAATATTTGGAAAGAGCTAAAAGTTGAGAGCAGGAAATTTTCTGGATCTGATGAACCACTTGCATAAAGAGTTTTGGCTGCTTTTTATCGAAAAAAAGAGACAATACCGATGCTTATAGATATGCTTTCTGTCACCTTTAAGCTATGTTAAAAAAGCCTGTTGTTACGGAAGTGCGAACACCAACAAACACTTGGAGTGGGCTGGGCTTCTCCAAATCAATGCCAGCAGAAACAATTAAGGAATTGAGAAGGGCAAACCACGTAGCCTACAAACCGTCTATGTCGACAACTTATGAGGTATGTGCAACTGCAGTGTGTGTCCTGTATGAAGAAGAAATTGGAGTTTGAGGATGTCACGTCTGACTTTTGCTGCTGGGACTTCCAAGGTCTCTTTGGCAAAGTGCCTTACGTGACTCCTCCAGGCCTCTGTTAAACTGTGGGGCCTATGTTAACTTTTATTTGTCTGTTTTAAGAAACAATGTGGAAAGAATCTAGGGAAGGCCTAGAAAAACAGGGATATGTGGATAGAGGAGAACGAAAGGAGCTTGCTGGATCCATTCAAACAGACATTTGGAGCTGTTCTCTGTGAACATTCACATTCTCCGATGTAGGTGCTGCTAATCTCTTGGGGCTTTGTAGCAGGTGTCTGGTAAAATCCTTGCAATGTGGGGTTTTCCTTGTAGCCTGAAGAGATGACAGGGATGGCTTTGTCATTCAGATGGAAGCCCAGCTTGCCAGGTAAACTGCCTTTATGGCTTTCGGCTCTTTGAGGCGTGCAAATAAAATGATTTGAATATGGAAAAGATTCAAGGCCTGGTGATTTCTAAAGAGGAAGAAGAACACCACGGGATTGGGGGGTACATCCCCATGGAGAACTGACACTGCTAGGCCTGTGCTTCTGGCAGTCAGAGGAGATGATAGAAAGCCCCTGAGAGGTGACGTTTCTCTCGGAAGGGCGGAGGGGAGCGTATACTTATCCAGCTATAGTCCTTGGCCACAGCTTTGAGTGAGGGGTAGGGTGTCTCCTGCTTCACAGCTGAGGAACTTCTTCTTCATCTCCCTTCTGGGGGGATCGCCCCCTCTCAACGCTGCAAAACTCTCTTGCTGGCAGTGGCAGTAGAGCTGTTCTGCCAAGACCAAATGATCCTGGGTTTGGTCGCCCTTTGACCTGCGACAGGGTGGACAGGAAAGGTGGTTCCTCTGTGAAGCCACGGCAGAAGGAACAGGGTGGTGCCTTATCTTTAACCTAACAGACTTGTAGAAGAACCCCTCCTGTGAGGAATCCCTTCTCCTTGCCAGTTCCTAACATTGCATTAAATGGGATCTAGGTAAACCCTCTGTATACCTTTCAGAATGGGAAACAAATGATAGAGCAGACTTTTTGTGGGGAGGGGAGAGGCAACCTTAGTTCAGTGTACATTGTTTCATCCATAAATATTTTAGTTTCATGTATTCTTCCAGCTATTTTACATTTGTCTTCTTTTCCCTTAGGAGTTTATTAAGAGACTACATAGAGAGAGAGAAAGAGAGGGAGGGAGGGAGAGAGAGAGAGAGAGAGAGAGTATGCGTGCGCACAAGAGCTATATCTGAGTCCTTTGGCTCTAGCCCAGGATCAAACCACAGCCTGAGTTCTTTGCTCTGTAAGCGATTTCTTCAGAGACCCAGGCATTCTTTGTTTTTGCTACGCTTGAAACATTTGGGAATAATAATAATAATAATAATAATAATAATAATAATAAAAAATAAAAAATAAAAAAACTATGGATTGCTTTGTTTTTCCTGTTTGCATTAGGTTGTTTTCAGAATGTCTGCTACTCTTAGAAAATAACTTGTGTCAGAGTACTTAGCAACACTGGTTTCAAAAATGATTAGTCTGAATTGTTTAAAAGTTGGGACAACCTAATAGGATACAGTGTGCTACAGATTAAAATTAACTGAGCAAAAGTACTGTTGCTTTGGTAATGTTGAGATTTGCAAATAATTCTTCATTTGTGCATGTCTTTTCTTAAAGTACTTAAGGCTTCTCTGATCAGAGGAATGTTGTCCACCAATTCAAGCTTTTGGCAGTTGATCCCTTGGTCCCTTATTTTGTCATCCCTTGTATTAAGCGCAAGTCTTTCTGTCGATGGCTCTCAGTTTCTCAGAGCCTTTGGGGTTGGCCTTATGCTCAGACAGTCTTAACTCGTTAGAAAATTAAAGTCTGATACGTTGCTCGGTGTCTCTGGCACTGTGTTTGTTTTTCTGGCCTGGGAAAAACAGTGAGAGATGAACCTGAGTTTTATTCTTCCTCGGGCTTACCTTGAGCATTTAAACAGACGTTTCCTTCTATGGAGCTCCTGTTTTTGCAGTAGACTGTAATGGGCTCGTGGAGGAAGGGCGCCCCTGCAACCACCCTCTTGTCTTTGGTGACCCCCTCCTATGGATGCCCCGCCCCAAGTGTTCTTGGCGCTGGAAGGAAAGGTCCCGGGGGTCAGATAACCAATACGTGGGCATTGCTGGTCTCCCCTCCTTGGTCTCTGGTTCTCAGATGGAGCATTTTCAGTGATTGAGTTTGATGCAACAATTGAAATGGTCTGGATGCTCCAGGGGATAAGTAATGAGGGTGAAAGGGTGGATTTACAGGCAGCCATATTAGGAGGACATGGGCTCATCTTGAAGTAAGCCTGAAAAGCGTGAATAGAGAGTAGAGATGAATTTACTGAATATGTATCTGCAAGAGAGCACAGGTAAAAGGATACTCGAAGGTTCTGCTTAGTCATAATTAAAGAAACTAACCCCATTCACCTTTCTTGGTCTACAGCATGAATCGGGACGTGGTTAACTTACAGTTTAACCTACTGCAGCAGGATTCCTAATTCACTGAACTGACAAAAAGGACTTCCAAAGCTTAGCTTTCTTCTCAACATCGTTTTATAAACTTACAGCTTTAAGGGGAGGGAGCGGAAAAGCAGCGGGGAGATGACTTGAACCATCCACATCATGTCCTGTAGTATGAGGTGGTATTATCAGGACAGTAGCTATTCTGTGCTTCCTCCCTCCAACTTCCCAGAGCCCATGGAACGGCGGCTCACCTGGGCTCACCTGCGAATGGGTTGCGCCACTGGTTTCGTGTTCTTGGGTAAGCCACGCTGGCATTCTCACCGCGCGTTCCGGTCACACTCCTTCCTGCTGACTGTCTTGCAGGGCCCCTCCATGTCTCTCTCCCGGTCCAACAGCCGGGAACAGCTGGGCAGTGGGAGCGACTCAGATAACTGGAGAGATCACAACGGCATTAGCTCTGCGGCCCCCGCGGACTTCGTGTCTTCCATCGGAAGCCCTAAACGGAAGCAGAAATCAAGTAAGCGTTTACTCCGTTGGTGTGGTCAAGTTTCTAACGCACAGCTAATGGCTTGAATAAAATTTAGGTCCAGGTTAGTTTATGCAAACAAAGGTCAGTTAGTGGCATCAACCTGTAATTGTAAATGATAGAATATTAGGAGAGAAAAATGAAATACTCAGTGACAATAACAGCCCCGCATTGCATTTCTTCCCTCTATTCTGTCCTTGTCTCTTCTGCTTCATACCCAAATGTCAAAATACTATTTCCATGCTCCCCAGCCACATCTCAAGAGATAGAATTGGCTGGGGTGCACAAAGCCAGTGTCCTCCATATTTGTGATGGCATGTAATTTTTGCCTTACTCTCACCAGTATTCTTTGTGTTCTACTTCCATGAAAGCAAAAAGGTAAAAGCTTGATAGTTCAACAGTGGGCAGAAATCCAGATCAGTACTTCACAGGAGTTTGCATGCATTGCAAGTGAAGCAGAGGAATGGGATTCTCCTCTACAGTAAATGCAAATTAACTAGAAACTCAGATTTTTTTCTCTTGAACTTCTAGGTGAGCACTATCTCAGCAGTAGCAACTACATGGATTGCATCTCCTCCCTGATAGGAAGCAATGGCTGTAACCTGAACAGTCTGTTTAAGGGATCTGACCTACCTGAGCTGTTCAGCAAACTGGGTTTGGGCAAATACACAGACATATTCCAGCAACAAGAGGTCAGTGTTTGGAAAAGGCTTTGCTGTTGTTGTTCCTTGTAGACTGTTTTGATTGCTTCCAGACTAAATTGCTCCCATCTGCTGCACTTTCATTGATAATTCTGTCAAGACCACATCTTCATTCCTTGGCTGCAGGAGTAACTAGCTTCAGACCTCAGTGTTTTCAAAACGCTGTGTTCGGAGAAACAATTTGACATCCCCAAACCAATTTCCGTTGCTCGTAATCATACCTGAAAACCAGCTCTCTGGAGGAATGGGAGTCTGATCTGCAGCATGGATGCCATCCAGAAGCCCGTGCCTCACTGCTTGGGGAATGCTAATAAGAGCAGGAAGGCTGGTGACCTAGATAGCGTGTAAAATCCTGGCCATCAAAAAGTGGTCAGGAAGAGATGCAGGAAAAGTACGGAATTTCCTGTGAATCTTCAGGCTGTGTGTTAATTCACTCAGTTGGATATAGACAAAGTTGTGTCGGTACTCCTTGTTGAGTGCTAGAGATGTCGCTGAAACATTCTATTCATATGCATACACACATGCACACATGTGATTCACAAGTGTGTGTGTGTGTGTGTCAATTCCTGCTCGTGTGTGCTTGCAGTTGCATGTGCACACAAACACACACACCAGAGGACAACGCCCACCCACAAAAACCAGCAATAATAAAAATTAACATTACTTGCATTAATAATTATTAATTAGATTTAGGAAACTCTTTTTTAATGCGCTTAAAAAACAGAGAATGAAGCATTCTTTAACAGAAAGGTTCTTCAAAATGTTTTATTCTATGTTTTTCAGCCAGTGCAATTTCCTTGACTTTTAAAATATCACTGATTAAAGAGAAATGCAATTATCTAATATTTTGCAATACAAATTAATTTTTTGTGTTGCAGTGGTTCATCAGTCTTGGGAAATACAGACAATAAACCTGTGGGCATAAATTACCAATAATTGCTCGGTAATTTTAAAATTTCTTCAGAAACTGCCATGAATCACTGAAAGGGGATTGCCTTTTAGAAAGATATATAGAGTAATTCACTTGCAACCACTCAGATGTAATCTAGAAGTTTTCAATTGATATAAATTAATTTTAAGTACGGTAACATCTCTGAATTGTTTTTGTAGCCAGTTTTTTATGACTCACCAAAAGAGATTTGAAGGAATTCTGTTCCATGAAGAGTTCAGGATGATTCATCTAGCCGAGCTCCTAACCTCCTCCTAGTATTTCTTGAGGCTGTTGCACTTGATATAGGGATGTCGTAGACCTGGGAGAGGTTCCTTTGATTTAAACGTGCTTTGGATGTTGTTAATAGTCATGATTGCTGACAACTTACAAATAGTGGTTTTGCTGCTCTTCTTTGTGACAGATTTGTCTACAAACTATATTCAGCAGAATTTTTTTCTTCAACTGCCCTCTCAGTGGAAGAGCATGCATACATGCATACATACATACATACATACACATATATCTTGAATATTAGAGCATGATTGTGTTGTGCTTTATTCTAGATTGATCTTCAGACATTCCTCACTCTAACAGATCAGGATCTGAAAGAGCTTGGAATTACTACTTTTGGTGCACGAAGGAAAATGCTGCTGGCAATCTCAGGTAAAGGAAAATCATGATGTTGTGTAGTTTGTAAGGATCCCCTTTTCCCCCTCTTTTCCTTGACTGAGTTATTCTCATACATAGAATGCCGAACGTCTGTTTTCAGAAACTCAACGTATTCCTGCGTATAGTAATATTCTTGTCCGTCCCTCCACTGCCAGCCTTAACCTCTCTGTTCTCATAAGTCCACTCGTGTGTCTGTTCAACATGAGATCCATTGATTTCAACGGGAGTTACTTCTGATAAGTGAGCGTAGGAGCTGTGCCGAGTATGGGCTACCATAAGACTGGCACCAGGAGCTTCATGATGCCCGATTGCTGCCCTGATATTAACGTCTATAATGGTCTGTAGTCAGGGATGTGCAAAACCCCCAAACGGGCCATCTCTTGATCGGCTCTCCCTTGAAGAAGCTGCTTTAGAAAGGCCGGCTGCGTCTCTCTTAAATAAGCAGCCTGATGCCTCGCTCACTTTCAACCTGCAGTTATCTAAAACTCTGGATGAGTCCTGACGGATCTATCGCTTGCTCCTACCCAAATCCACCCGGCGTGGTTTTATGTCTCGTGGGGGCATGCCTGCATTCATTGGGTTCGCATTTTCACTGGACTACAAAATAATAGAAATGTTTTCCATTTGGTTGCCAGATTTTAAATGGAAGCTTTTCTCCCCTCCCCTCCCCTCCCCTCCCCCCCACCCCTCCCCTCCCCCCCAACCCCGCAGAACTGAACAAAAACCGAAGAAAACTCTTTGACCCCTCCAATGTCCGGGCCTCGTTTCTGGAAGGCGGGGCTAGCGGGAGACTGCCCCACCAGTATCACTCGGACATTGCGAGCGTGAGTGGCCGTTGGTAGCAGGAAATGGAGGCTTTCACGGTTGACTGCACAAATCAATGGGCACAGCGATCCTGTGGACCGTCACCACTGCACACCACCCTCTGCACATTGGGAGTCTAGGTATCAAGGACCACGGCCTTCTTCTTTGCACAACTTCATGTGCCGAAAGAGAGAGAGACAGAGAGAACACTCGCCTGGCTTTCCAAGCGCCAGATGCAGATTATGCCTTACTCATGTAGATTGGACAGAATTTGCAATAATATTGGGGGGGGGGTGTTTAGTATTTTATGACTTATAATAACTATATTGTATGCACTGAATGAATTGTTTTTTACTTCTTTGAACGGAGAGTGACGGGCAGGGATGCCAGAGGGGGTCGTAGCTTGTGGTTTTTATCAAGGAAATTTCTGGTACTGCTTAATAATGAATTGAGGTCTTTCTGCACTTTACGTGTTCTGATTGCTTTTCCTGTGGAAATTCTTATTGCTTTCCTCTAATTTCCATGGGAAAAAAGATATTGTAGTGGCACTAATCAATGTTTGCCAGGTGCGTTCCCACTATAGGTGAAAAGGCTCCCTGTAAATGGTACTAGCAAGTGGAAATGTAGGTGACTGCTTTCTTTAGACAACTGTAGGGAAACTTTCCATAATCAGGTCTATGAATATGAGTCTCAAACCTCATTTGGAAGGAAGTCTTAAGAAATATTTGCAACAGAGTTTGCACACTGTAAAAGATGCAGTGAAAGACCAAAATGGACCTTGTTGCCACCACTTAACCCTATGTAGCTGCTGCCTGTAATGCTAAACCTGATTTTAATGGTTATCTCAAAGCAAAGACTATTTTAGTATAAACTGCCACTAAAGGACACTTTATTTATAGCAAACGTCTTATTTTTAGAACCTGTACACTTATAGTGCATAAGAAATTAAACTGATCTACTAAAAAGTTTATGGTAGAGAATGGGAAGCAGTTCGTGGAGGCGTAGCTCCAGGCCCTGGTTCGTTTGACAGAGCATTCGTTTAATTTGACAAGACAGCCCTGTTGTTGTTATTTCCAGAAGGATGTTGCTGACGTGGCTCTCCACGCACCCCTTGAAGAGCTTCTCGGGTACCTGCCGTGACATCCGCCTCCTTGACTTAAGTTCACGATTGTCTGCCGCGAGCGCTTTGAGTCGGGCTATTTTCAAAACTCTGTATTTGGGCGATCCCGGAAAGAGTTCATGTGATGTCTTGGTGGGGCAAACAGTTGTGTTCTTATATGGCGAAAGGTCTAGAAATCGGATTACGTTGTTTCTGTCAAATGACCTGGTATAAATTTATGAAGGACAATACGAAGTGCCTCACTGATGTTTCCAAACGTGACTTTATCGGTAGGAGAAAAACATTCCCATTGCATATATTGTGAATTACTTGTACTGTAATTTTTTTTTTATTTATGTACAATGTACAAACCCTTTAGGGTGGATGCAAACCACTCTTAAGAAAGGCATTAACGATTACCACGGTGGTTTTTTTATATATGCAGAACAGGGGTGAGATGTAGGTTTGACACTTTTTGTGGATATTCCTTTTCTGTGATGAAGAAGACACAAACACAAAGGGAAGGTTAGAAAGGTGAGAGCTTAGCGATAAAATTATGAAATAATAATCTGCTACACATCAGAATTCATTTCAATCACTTCCAGTGACATCTCAACAGCCTTTCGTGCCTGCTGAAATAGCTGCTGATATTTCTCTGATTTTTGGAAAAACAGGGCTGGATTAGTACAGCTAGTGCCTTTTCTCAATGTTGAGTTGTGCATTATTCAGGAAACCAAATATTTTTCTTTTGAAACGTAGCCTGTACTCCAGTTTGTGCAAAACAGAGGTCCTGATATTCCCAGAGATCTTGTATCACGCATGCTCCCTTCAGAGGGGGTCTCTTCATTACGTTGTAAAGCAAAGCACTTGTGTTAGAAGTTCAGGACCTCGGGCTATGAAGGGTTTCACCACAAATGGAAAACTAACTTTGTTTAATCTGTGCCAGAGTTATTCAGATGAGGACTTGCAGTCTTTCCGTTTACATTGAGACCCAACCCACAATCCATCCCACTGGACATTTTTTTCTCCCATGGAATTGTGCGTCCCGTTTTTTGTTTCCCCCGCTTGAACTCAAATGGCCACACACTTCGATAGTATTACCCTTGGAAGATGCCTTTCAGCTGCAGCGGTCTACGCTGGAGTGAAGAATGCCCGAGGGACAAGGACAACAACAGGCCCCACTTCCACAGAGACACCCCACACCCACAGACCACACTGGAATAGCAGACTTTCTCACTCTTTTGGATTCCACAAGGGGAAAAATGGCAATGCAACATTCAGTATTGTCAGTATTGTATTATGCACAAAGGATACTGAAGCATTTGTTTTAAATTTTGTGCCTTTATAGCGACCAGTTATCTGTAAATATAGAGCAGATACAGATTGTATTTTGGGAGGGAAGGGATCCTTTTTAGTGATTTTTTTTTAAAAATAAATAAATAAATAAATAAATAAAATATGGAATTAAACATTTAAAAATGGAGAATTTCAAACTAATCAAATGTTACATGAAAGAATAAATTTATATAACCCTTGTTACATTGCTGATTAAATGAAGTCTGGTTTTGTTTGTAGATATGCTACTAGCCAACATCATCTTTGTTCTTAACAGGAATTATTGCCCTCAAGACAACAAAAGTTATGCCTTTTACTTTTACCTTAAGCTAGAACAGGAACTGTAAAGGGTTACTGTTATAGGAAGAGCAGTGGGTTCTAAATCTGCATTTTTAAATTTTATTTTTCTGGATTAAGGCATGTATCTTGTGAACCATGATCATGTCACGATTTTTCTTCTGCAGTAGTGATGTGGGGTCTTCCCTTTTAGGTGAGCAGTCTACTGCTGCCAAAACAGCTGGAGATACTACGAGATCCCAAATTCCCAAATGCAGACATAGGGATTGCCTCTCTCCTTCCCCAAAACCACCTTCCCCTGGAGAAAAGCCTTGCCAGGGTGGCAATTCAAGCCTCATCCTTAACGTGCCTGTTTTGAGAAAGGCAATTCGTTGTGTTTCACACAACATAGCAAAACTTAAAATACAAGCGGTGTTTTAGCTATCTAAGCTGAATGTTTTTAAGAAATGATTTTCTGAACTCCACTGGAGTTTGGATCTCCACTGATTCTTGGGCAAAGATTCTGATGCCCTTTGGATGAGCTAATTAAAGTTTCCTTGGGACGATTTTTCCCAGCCTCTTCCTCTGTTTCTTGCGTTGAAACACAGAAATGGCATTTGCACTGTGGCGATAAAGGGATGGATTTTACTCCAGGATTCTGGTGTGGTCAGAGCACGGAGGCAACCCTGCTGACTCTTTGTGCTGATCCTGAAACCACGTGGCCTAAGAAAGACCAGATGTCAATTCAAGCCGTTTTTCTCAACCAGTGATATGCATAACCTTATTAATTTGCACAGTAGTCTAGGTGGGATGTGACTGCCCTTCCGTAACTGGGAAAGTCCACAGGAGAGAAGAAAGCAGGAAACACGGGGAAAGCCGCCAGTGTCCAATCCAGTAGGCTGAGGAAGGGGGAACATGGCGGAGTGGTTCCTCTGCCAAGGCTAGAGACGCCTGTAGCCAACGTCGCTTCAGCCTCAGAAAGGTCTCACTGATTATTTTCAAGTTAATAGCAATGTGATCAGCAGCATTTAATGTCCTTAAAACTTACCATAAGCAGTAGTTATTATTTCTAAAAACCTGAAGAGAAACACGCATGCCCAAAGACCCAATCTACTTGTCCTTGGAACAGGGAGTAGGTTTCCTCCTCTCTTTCTGGGAACAAGATTCCTTGATGGAATAATTGGTCAGACTTGGGATACTTTATTTCAGTGATTCTCAGCTTTTCAAATCCTTTTCGTCTTGACTGGCAGAGACTGAATTAGGAGAAATAGAAAAAGTTCATGGAATTAGCGTGCGGTATATGATCTTATAGTACACAGTTATGCCTGAGATCTGATGGACGTCTCACTGAAAGAGCATATTCTGAGACAACGCCGTACCAAGGAAAGCTAGCGGTCCTTCATCCTGCTTGGTAGAACTTTGACAATTTTACCATCGCCTCTAACAATATTCCTTGACGAGACTAATGAAATCCAGCCAGTCAGAGTAGATAGAGGAGTTACATGTGTACAACCGCGTGGCTTGTAAGGATTGGCATGTAGAATGTAAGAGGTCCTCTATTCTGTAGCTCTTTGTTCACCTGCTAGTTCTCCCACTGTCTTGTCTTGTCTTAAAAAATAATTTTATTAAAGATTACAGTTAGGAAAAATGCAAACTAATACAAACTACAAAATACTGTATATAAAAATGAAAAATAAAAATAGTGCAGAAAAGAAAAAAAGAAAAATATAAGGTGGTAACTTGCCCCTTCATCACGACAAGTACAAACAATTTTGGTAACTTAAAATACAACAAATGCTCTCTTCTTCCCATAACTCATCTCTCAACTATAAATAAAATCTTAAAGCCTCATCATTCATTCCCAATCAGCAAAAGTCCATTAAGGGCTACCAGAGATGATAACATATCTATTTTAATCTTGATCAGATAAGCCAACTCTATATTCCCTGTACTTTTAACAATACTGGTTTTTAATCCCTTCAAATAATGTCCTCGAACTTGATTTCTTTTCATTTTTTCTTTGTCTCCTCTCAGCATATCCTTCAAAACTTTAACAGATCTCTTTTGTAAATCCAGTAAAAGAAAGTTATCCAAATCTCTTCTGATTTGATACTTGTATGTCCTTTCCAAATATCAAGACTTCAACCAGTTTCATTTGCATATCCAGTACATCCTATTTTTTCATATCATTCTTGTAACTTGTCATATTTGAATCCACATTCAAATCAATTTCAGTCTTATCCAGTATAGCTTGTACCTCTTCTGTAACAACGTTTGCATACCATCCATTTATGATGTTAGACATTCTTAAAATTAATTTCTGAGTCCGTCGTTCACAGATCTCCATAAAAATAGCCACAGTTAAAGTGTTGTGCTGCATTCTGTACTAGTGTGTCAAATCTGAGTATTCTTCTACTTTAATTGTAATCTTTAGTTTCTTCTGGTTCCCTCTAGTGTCCAAAATTCAAAGTCCCATCTTATCATGTTTTTTTTTCCCTCAGAAAACCAAAACAACCAGTTTCCCATGAGAAGGATTCTTATAATTAATTTCAAATTCTTATTTCAAATCCACCTGGACCCTTAGTCTGTTTTTAACTTTCCAAAATCAACACTTGACATCCTTTTGCTGTTTATTCCCAAACATAATATTTTTCTAAATCCTTAAGCTTGTATTTAAGGAAACTCACCCAATGAATGCAGTAAAAACTTGCCATTCCAAAGAGTCTTAATATTTCAAAAGCAGTAAAAAATAATTCCAAAGGAGATTAAGAAATGAGGCTCGGTTAAGCTTTTTGTCCATAAAGGCTACGTTACAACTGTGAGCTTAGATGGAATCCCTCGACTCCCAGCCGCTCAACTCGTGAGCCAACAGCAAAAAACTCAGTTCCTGTGGTGTACTCATGAGGAGCGGCTGTCCAGAGTGTGTGTGGGCAATCTCACAACCTCTCCTTTCCCCTGAGAGATTTCACCATCCACAGTCCAGCATCTGGCTGCTATCTCCACCGTAAACACCGTCCCGCTCAGACAGGGACATCTACCTCGCCACGGCCTCACCTGAAGTTCTCTCTCCCACTGTCTTTTCCACATTGACAAATCTTTCTGGAATCAAGGAGCTACAAAATAGGTTTTGATAACTATTAATTTAGATAATCTCTTTGCTCACATGAGTTGGGGAGATTGTGTTGACAGTGACATATACCTCTAATTAGTTGTGCTGGAAGTGAGAAATGTACTAAAGGGATGACTGTATTGAAGCTTTGATTCAATAAAGCTCTGTGATTGTTGTCCTGTGTACTGTGCTGCCATCTGTGGGGCAAAGGTCTTGGTGGGGAGGGGGGGGGGATAAGTTCTCTGTGTTTTCCCTCTCCCAAGAACTATAAGTTGAGACCCATGTGCTGGTAACGCCTATGGCAGAAAGCTGGAATAGTAATAAAAATAATAAATAGAATTAGAAAAAGATAGATTTAGAAAAAGATAATTCAGAGCTTAAAGGTTTGTTAAAAGCTTGAATTTAAACAAAGTTTTAAACTCTCTTAAAAGATTGCCAGTTGGTTTACTTTCTTTAACTTCACAAATGACTGTTTGAGGCTGTTCCAGAAATTGGTAGAATGGTCAGTCCCCATAACATTTAAAATTTGAAAACAAGTGGGCTGAAAGTGCAAAATCAAATAAAATCCAAAGAATGAATTTCTGCAGGTAGCAAGTAATGTTGTGGGGTCAGCAGACACTTAAAAGACTATCCAATGGGAATGATTGTTTTTAAACAGCTACTAGAAGAATGGTGGTTTGGAGCTGTACCCAGAGAAAGAAGGCCTGGATAATGAAAAAGTAGAGGCATCTCCTCCAGAAATGCCAGTCCATAATGCCAGAAGACATAATGCCAAACCCTGAGTCAGGCAGGCTGAAAATAAAGCCAGACTGTATGACTTTGGGGCAGAGGCAATGGTCAAAGGCTACACCTTTGACCTCTCAAAATTCAGCAATTTAGTTTTAGCTGAAAATTAATTAAATATAGCTAATAAGATTACACCCCATGCATTTAATAATAATTTCCCCTTTCTGTGACATGTAGAATTACAATTTGGTGGTGGTCTGTGGTGGGAGCTAGTCTAAGGGTTTGGAGATCTCAAGTGGCCTCTTCAAAGGAACACTCGGAAGAAATCAAGAAATGATTCACTGCTGGAGAAAGAGATGGGAAAACAATCCAGAGATGGCAAAATTATGGGATAGAAGCTACTGAAAAGAAACAGATATAGCAGTATCTTCTTTATTTTGTAGTCAATCCATACGTGGGAGACAACAGTTGGAACTGCATTGTCCTGCCATGCTCAGATCATGAGACAGGTTAATCAGTCCCTTCCTGAAATAAGGCCTTCAGCATGATCCATATGAAGTATAATAAAGCTCCAAAATGTCAAGAAAAATGTGGGCATTTATGGTTCCCTTTTTGAGAGCTGGCCTTGGAGAAATGGTAGAGAATGACCAGCCAAGCCTGCATACATGTAACTCTGTATCTGCAGAGACAGGACTTTCAATGGAGACTTTTCTACAGATGCAACGTGCATCTTTTTACACCCCCAAGCCTACACTGATTAAAAGGAAGGAGGAGCTTCTTAACATCACACCATCCATGTGCATACTAATAGTTCTATGCAGAAATGAAGCCTGGTTTTGATTAAGTATATCTACTTATCAATGTTCAGTTATGGAAACTTCCAGATTAGTTTATAATGATCTTGGCCAATGTTACATCCACTGTGAAAAATATTACCAAAATATTGTTTTCTCTAATTCTTCATGTCCAACTAAACTTTTTCCAAAATGCTTTGAATTCATGTATTAAAGGAAGACATGGAACCTTTAAAGTTTGTCAATAAAGGTCTATGGCTTTACAGTCTTGTTTCTTGTGACTGAAGTTTGAAAACACAACTCCAGCAAGAACTAAACAATCCCCTGTGGTGTTTAGCCAAAGTCTGTTGCAGCCTCACAAGAAGCTGATGGAAAAGGCAGCAAATATTTGAATTAAAGTGATTTATTCTGGTAAAGCAATGCTGGAGAAGCCTTGCTTGATGGGGGCCCTCTTCATGATGACCTAAGCAATCTGCAGTAATTTCATTCCACTATTTTGAAGTGATGCATCATATTTTCCTGGAATCTATCATGAAGTACAGAAAGTTGTTCTGATATTTCATTCCAGTATTTTAGTGGCACTATTATATTACTTTTTTTCTTGAAATCAGAGCCTGGGACATATACCTTACACTGCTTTTCCCCTTAATAGACTGAACTAGAAGGCATAAGAAATTCTGATGTCCCATTCTTGAATTTCTCCTGAGTTTAAGAATGACAAGTCCTTAGAATATGAAGTTTATACAGCTGTTGAAATTCCACACACCAGTTCATCCTTACCAATTTTTCTGCAAGATAAATTTTGGGGGAAATCAGGGATAGTGATTTGGTTTGGTTTACCAAGCATTTTGAGGGAAAAAAAACTTTAAAGAATTTGGGTGGGTGGATGGGTGTGCCAAATTACTTCAAGAAAATTAAGCCAGGAATAAGAGAAAAAAAGGATAGAATCATTCAAAGAGTGGTGGTGATAGAAGCAGAGAAAACAGGTTAAGTACAGTTTAACTTGTAAAACAATGCCTTGCTTTTTCCAGTTGTGAAGGCTATAATAGCATCTAATGCTCCTTAGATACTGTTATACATGCTCTCTTGCAGAACTCTTTAACATAATTGAGACCAGAAATGATCGTTCAAGGAAGAAGCGTTTCTGGGTTCTGAACAATAAGAGTTACTAAGAACAATTGCTAAGGTGATAGACGGTACAAGAATTCCAACAAGCACGTTTGCTTTCCGGTGTGAGCCTTATACATACAGAATTCAAAACTTTGAGTTTTCTTTCTCCTGCCCTTTCAGGGAAATAAGGGGGGAGCTTGATTCTTCTGAGAAGGGGGGCCAGCATGCATCTGGATATGGTTTACACAACAGCCACTAGCCTCGTTACCAGTGAGATTATCCACCATCATCTCCTGAATTCAGGAACTGTCTGTTTTCATCTCACCTTTTAATAAGTCTCTGTGTTACATAAACTGTATTGCAAGAGCTCTATCCTGAGATGGGGAAGGGGCAGAACTGAGGAGAGGAGAAAGATGTTGAAATTGTCTATCAACTCCCTATGAGTATGGTATAAGCTTTTCCAATCCTGAAAACTTTCTCATGGGCTTAGGGTCTGAGTTTCCTTGCGCGTCCCTGAAAAATGCAGGGATCTCAAAGTCACCTAAATGACAGGGAAGTTGATTTCTTAAGCCATGGGATTATGACAGGATTTTAATAGTTGAAGCTGAGAAGACAGTTTGGTGCATCTGGTATACATAAACTCCAGAATCCAGGAATCAAGGGTTGAATCACAGTCCTCCTCCATGGAAATTGGCTACAGATTTTCCAGTTTTTGTTTAATCATTTCTTCATCATATCCTGTCTCCGACCTTTGAATATTAAAAGCCCAGAACAGCATTTGGAACCACGCTCAACTCTGTGGACCTACTACTTACATAAACAGAGCGCTGCCCGGTGTTCCTTTCAAGCGATGAATGTGGAGAATGTCCAGATCTTAAAGCAATTCAGAAGGAACTCTTCGTGCTTTGTGTATGTCTGTGTGTGTGTGTGTGTGTGTGTGTGTGTGTTCAAGCACTTTTTATGGGGCACGCACACATCTACAGCTATTTAGGGCTTGGTCAAGAGAATTTAGTTGCACTCCTCTCCTAAATTTTAACTCACCAACCTTTGGTTTTCTTTACCTCTTCCCTTTTGTGAGAAAGAGACACAGAATTGTTAAACATTTTCATGTAGGGAATTCATGTATGGGAAATGCAAATCAGCTGTAAAGGGTACCATCCTTAGGAACACCTTCATCTCTTTTCTTTCTGTCTTATTCCTGCTGCTTGCATCCCTGGCTTCAAAAGAAGCCCTGAGATACACGGCAGTTAAAGATACTGCAGGCTATTTATCCAATGCTGCCAGGTGATATCGCAGGCTGGCTATTTCAGCAAGGCAGCAGTCTGAAAATGTATCTCCAAACCAGCCACGAAGTACTTGCAGGAAAGAAAGATACAGGTTTCGGAACAGCCTTCAGGATCTCCGGGCCTCACTATCGAAGACAATCTGTGGGGAGATCTCAGACGTGCAGTGCAAGCAAGGAGACCTAAGGATATTTCTGAGGGAGAAGAGAAGGGGCAAGAAGAAAGAAGGGGCGGGGGGGGGGTCCAAAGCAAGAATGGAAAGACTGTTGTTGGCCTCCAGGAAACATTTGGAAGCTGTTATTTCTGCCGACAGGGGTGGTGCAAAGTACTGACTGAAAGGTGACCAATTTTTGGCCCCTCCCATATTCACTGTCTTCCTGCTTTGAATCTGCAAACGACTGCTCATGAATGCGAAGAATGCATTCAAATCTGCAGAAAGCCATCGTGCTTAATTTTGTACCAGGCAGAGTTTATATCAGGTTCTGCTCACCTAGAGATTTATGGCATCATACAACTTGATCTCAACCTTGCACATAACTGTGCCAACATGGGATTTTAGAAGTCCGTATCCTAACGTGTAGGTAAGACCCTAAGCGGTTTGTGGTATGTCTGAGATGATTTCTGACTGGGTTTGTAAACGTTTAGGCTGCGGGCACCTCTCTCATGCAAAACGGAAGGGATAGATGTACAGGCTAAGTGGCGTTATTTGGCTCGTGGCTGAGTCGCACATGCACAGGTCTCTCTCTCATGCTTGTCTTCCTGAATGTCAAACCATTTTGTAGCGTGCAGCTGAATATATGAATATGATAGGATATGATGTGATGTGATGTGATGTGAAAGCTAAGGCTACGTTGTGGGCAGTGTAATATCTCACTTCTTCAGCCGTCAGCTGACGTTCAGCCTGGACATGCAGGTGTGAATTCATCTGATTGACACTTCAGCCAACTGCATTCTGCTTACACAACCACCCAGGAAGGGGATTTAGAAGCATTCGCCGGCCCTGCCCTGTCTTTGGACCGTCTTAAGGTCCGCTGTTCCTGTCCACTTAGCAATGGTCAAGGAGTAATGAAGCCAGAACAAAGTTGTGGAAAAGCTCAGAGCGAGTTCAAGTGCACAGGAATAAGTACTTAATTTGGAGCGAGATCTGAGATGGCAAATGAGGCGAAGTGCCGTTCAGCAAAGCGGTAACCCTGTTTTGGTGGTGTGTGGTTTCCGTGTGATTTCATGACGTATTTGCTGAGCGATTAAGAACATGAGTGCTTGTAACTCCCATACCTTGGACTATCAGCCGCCAGCTTGCTTGTTCATTTATTAGTTTGCTTAAAGTATTTTCATGCCTTGCCTTTGTTTCCAAACTCTTACAGTGCTTAATTCTGCAGCATCTACCTTGTGGTCTGTTAAATTAGGGGGACACAACCTTTTTCAGGCTGATTGCTGGAAACTCACATTCCTATAGCCTAAACTTGGTTAAAAACGAATAATAATCCTACCCATGGGGACCACAGAACCCATCTGATGAGATTTGCTAATAATATGCCAGATGATCTGGACATCTAAATTGTTACATAAGCAATGTCATGTCCAGAGAGTTGAGGTTTGGGTTAAGGACACCCTTTCAAGGAGGACACGATTCCATTGTTGGGCAAAAATGTGGTGCTGGAATGCGGTAGAGAAAGTCTTTTGTCACCTTGGACTGATTCTCTCATTAAGTTAATAAATGGATGTGCCAAACACACACACACACACACTTGCCTTGTTTTTCATTAGAGGCCTGGAAGAATCACACAGAGTCCACACTCAGCACATTTGCTTGGAATGTAATTGCCCTCGATCATTGTTCAAAAGTGTTTCACAATTGCACCCTGGCACGTCTACATAGGAGTCTTTGCCAATTCACTTCCCACTCAGTCCTGGTCCCAGAGAGAGTCTGGCTTCTTGAATGCCGGGAAGTTACTGCTCTGCAGGAAAAAGAAAAAGAAAACAACACAGAACGTCTGAGGCCACTACTGTGCATTACGAGGACCTGTAGCTGATCACCATTTAACACCCTGGGATAGCTAATGCGTTTAGTATAGACACCTATCAAACACCTTGTGTGTTTGTGGGTGTGGGTGCGTATCCATAATATGGTTTAAAGTTCAGCGATTGTGTTTATGTGTATGTGTGTGTGTATTTGGGTGTACAGTATGCACGTGCATGGGTGTGTATGTACACACACATTGTTCCAATGTATTAAAAAGTTTAAAAATTGTGATTAATTTCCTTTAGGACTTTGCCCACTTTTTCTTAAAGCATGTCACTGCCACATATGAAGTGGGGGGGCACCATCAACAGCCCTCTGCCTGGTGTAATGGTCTGCAGTTTAGAGAGAGTGTGGCCTGTCAGTGAAGGCCTTCCACAGCACAAGAATCCAGAAAACCGGGGTTAATTTCTCTTCCTCTGTCTCTCAGAGAGCCCTGAGAGATAAAGGAAGCTTTATGCTGTGCGTAACGGTCCTCTAAACCTGGAAAGCAACAAGAAAGATGGCAGAGGAAAGGTGGTGTTATTGTGTTCATCCCCCACTCTCCCCTCCCGCTGAGTAAAGCTTACACCCTGTGTGCCGGTCCAAACATCTTTCCAAACCAAGTGGGCTTTTCGTTTTGGGTTCTTTTGTTCACAGCCTGCCCAGGATTTCTGGGCAAACAAGAACAGGTTGGTTCTCATAAAATAACTCAGAAATGAAGGCCCTTCCATGCTGCCCCAGCGTTCATACGTGACTCCTGCCCCATCTAGCATAAGAATCTGCCTTTCAGCTGAGTCGTTTGGCATTTCGTAGAATACCTGGGCAGGGAGTCTGTGGCAGAACTTCAAGGCAGTGAAGTCTTTCCACTGATCCAGTGAACGCATGGTGAATGGTGGCTTCTGGAGCCGAGGAGGCAGCGGTCCCGCCACTGGGAGAGGAACCATGCCCCAAGCTCCGTGGTACTTCAATGGTCAGTCATCTCCTGCAGAACCACAGCTGAGCTGGAAGTCAACTGGCTGATGGCAGCTTGAAACCACAGTGGTGATCCAGAAGCAATGCTAAAGCCTCACGTGGAAGCACTCTAAGGGTCCCATTTTCAGAAATCCCTCCAAGTGTGGATACCTGCACCCATCCCAGTGGTGGGGAGACTCCAACAGCCAACTAAGTCCATGCGTAAGACGAGCCCAGAAAACTTAGAGAGAAGCAAAAATCTCAGGATTGGGTTGCATGATTGCTTCACACCACTGATGGGAAACTGTAACCTTCCAGGTATTATTAGGCTGACATTCCCATCATACCTGATTGTTTGTCATGTTGGCTAGGATAGAAGCCTTAGAGTCCAACAACAACTGACAGGCCACAGCTTTCCCATTAATCTCCATCCCTAAGCCTTTGAAGCACTTTGGCCCTCGGATATCTACGCTGGGAAAACGAATGAAACACCCCTTGAACTGGCCACCTCCTAATATTTCTAGGACCTGGAACTCACTAAACCTTGGGGAATAAATCACAGAGAATTGTCAGAAATAGAGAAGTATTAAGACACCCCAAGATCCCAAGGACCAAAACAGGAAGAAGCTGTGTGTGTGTGTGTGCGTAGCGGCTCATTCACTGCAGGAGCCCTGGGGGATGATAGCATCAGAGACAGGAGGAGGAGAAACCAAATGTATCCCCCACTCCTGGCTCTTTCCTCTTCCTGCTTCATCCTTTCCAGTGCAGTGTTTCCCTCGTGGGGTTGCATGCAGATTTAATTTGCAAAAAATAACGGCCTCTTTTCTCTCCTCCTCCGCCAGCGCTGGGAAATCTCCAGCTGAACATTTCAGGGGTAAGATGCCTCAAGCAGTGAAGGGATCCTTTTAGTAACATTGCAGATCCCTTTCTTAAACGCTCCCCTTACTTTAAAGGATCTGTCCTTCGTCTAGACTTTCCAAATCCCATAAAAATAATAACTTAAAAGAATCTTTTACCTTTACGTCATGAATAAATAACTCCGTTTCACAGGATTCCACAGAAAAGGGCAGGATGAAAAACATCCACTGTCTTGAGTATCAGGCACGAGGCCTGTTTGGAGAGGCACCTCATCCTTAGCCGAAGAAGTATTAAGGAAGGGCGCTCCTGTCCCTGGGATGAATGGCTGGAAGGTGGAGCGTCACATCTGGCCCGCAAGAAGAGCTGAACGTGGTCAGTGAATTAGAATACCAGGTGGAAAACGTGGTGCAGGAGAAAATTATTGGCAAACATTCACCAGTGTTACAAATTGGAGTGTGTGTTGCACATGTATGTATGTGTATGTGTGTGTGTGTGTGTATACACACATGCACGCACACACCCCTACATACATGTTACTGTACTTAAGAATGTTCAAAGATGATGCATCAGAGGAATAAGGAAGCGCTTAGAAGAAAATGGCAACCAATTTGATGTAATAGACGTAATAAATTGTCTATGGGACCTGCCTTTGGGTACATTCTGTATATACAAAATGAAGCTTATAATGTTTTTGTCAGAAACTGTTTTAACCAAAGGAGGATAACTGTGTAAAGCTTTTATAACAGAAGTAAAAAAACAGTCTGCATTTACAAGTATTTCCATTAATTCTAAAAACCGCTCTTCTAAGATTGAGCCAATACTCCTCAGCCAAGTCAACCATAATCCCTCCTCTCACTTTTACATTTCCAGCATGAAGTATTTGTTAAGTGTGTTTTGCTCGGCTGTGGGCTGGTGATACAAAGAGACTACAAGAGCTCCGCTGCCCTTGTTTCCGAAAGCGAGACCGCAGGCCCCAAAAGCCGAATAACCATTTCGCCATTATTTCTTCAGCCAACAGAGACGTAGTCTGATAAAATTAGCCAACACAGGTTGCGAGATGAGGACTTCTCCAGCATTGCACTGTGGCTGAAGATACTTTTTTATGGGCCTTTCATGACTGGTGATGGCAACGGACGTACTTCGTTTGCTTTATTTATATTCCTCCATTCCTACAGAAGTTCATAGAGACTTATATCTCTACCTCTGAGTTACTCCATTTGTCTAGGCAGAAAGAGGAGGCAAAATCACAGTTCGGTTTAGGTAGGAGGAAGAAGGCGGGGGGGGCGGGGGGATGTAGATGGATGGCAAGAAGCGGCTCCAGTGTTTGCTCTGTGTTCTTAGGAGGCTGGCGTTGTGCTAAGAGCAGCAATGTCTGTACTGAAAAAGTGGGCGTGACAAAACTGGAGTAAGTCTCCAGGACTCCAAGAAACCTGACTCCATAAAAGTCTGTCCTTAAGCTTCCTTTAGTCCTGGAAAACTATGAATGTGAGCAATTATCTGCAATGACTTATTGCCACTTCTCGAAAGAAAGAACTGATTCAGTCAGTTTTTTTATGGAAAGAGAGCCCAGCGTGCTGTGGGAAAAAATAAAAGACATTATGAAAACCCACGTGGGAAGAAATATTTCCACATTTCCAAGAAAAAAACCCAAGTGGCCTTCACAACAAGCTATAAAAGCCTTGGGCCACTTGGATGCTTAAGCATGACAGCTGGGCATATGCTTCCAGTGTCATGCCAGAGAGGCCTCAGAAGAATTGCTCAGTCAAGAACAGAGGGAAAGAATTAGAAAAGGAAAATGAGAGACTTTTTCATAAGCTCAGAAAAGTCACAAGAAAATGTTCAGTTACATAACCACCAGGAGGCCCTACTGATCGGCTTCACCCTTACTAGGAATCATCCAATGGGCATAAATGTTCTTCTGTACAGGTGAACCGTATATACCATTCGGAGAGCAAGAAAATGCTTAGCTAATGGAAGGGTGTTCAAGAGAAATCAAAGAAGAGTTCTGATGGAAACAGAAGAGGTAAAAGAAAGGTGGAAAGACTACCCAAAACCCTTTCTAAATGGGATTACAGAATGTCATTCAGAAAGAAGATGTTCAGGGACTGACTGCACTAGGAAGGAAGATGTGATGGGTAGGAAACCAGCCATCCGACAGGGAAGCACCAGGTGCCCGAGGTACGCCCACTAAACTGTGTAAAGCTGCAGGTGAAAAAAAAACTAACGAAGAAGTGCTAACAATTCTGGGTCAACCAATATGGACCACAAGAGGCTGGTCTGTTCTGGACCAAATGAAGGATAATTATTCCCCTGATGGTCAACAATCAGAAGAAGAAGAAGAAGACGTTGTGTTGTTGTTGTTGTTGTTGTTGTTCAAGGAGCTAAAATAAATCTCAATATTCAGTCCAGGGACAGAACTCCTGACCTAGGAGTTTTAAAACTGTCCTCAGTGTGGCTGTTAATCTTTTTAATTGTTATTATAACTAGTACACCAGGAAGGCAGAAAAGGAAGCCCTGGAATAATTCCTTTCTCCACTGTTCCACCTCCAATAGATCTCCCCAATACTCTGGGTGATAATTTCAAACTTTTCAGCCCAGATCACACCACAAAGAAGGCTGAATAAAACAAGTGGCATGCTGTTCCTGGAGGTATCTAGAAGGGGAATGCCAAGCATCTTCCCCACCAGTAGCCCTGTGGACAAGTGGCCGAGCTCCACATTCAAGCTCTGACATTAACATCTATCCCACGGCTCCTCCATCTAAGCATCTCAGGGTGAACTTCATGGAGAAACCACTCTGTGCTGAACAAGTTTCTCTCCATTACTGCTATCAGCCCAGGACTAGCATCTGAAAAATGCCCTCAACTTCAGGAAATCACTTACAATTTCAGAATCATCCTCATTGCCTCTATGTTTGGGGAAGAAATTGACCTATTGGACATTTGTTGTGAAAAATATTTGATAACATTTTCATCAGAAAACGTATCTGAGCAAAGCTTCAGGTACATAGGTGCCAGGCAAATCTTAACTGACAACAATAGGCTAATTCAGCCCAGAGGGTGGCTAGAGAGGGGTTGGACAAACAGGATTTAGACCAACATTGCAGTCACTAACTGAATCTTCCCAACTGCTTTTTCTTTTCTTCTCTTCTAAAATGGCTGAAGGCTATAAAGTGTACTTCTTAAGGATAGTTTAAAATTAGAGGGCAATATCCTATGAGGTTGCTGTTCCTCATATTCTTACATTGCATCTGCTGGGTTGCATCAATATTCAAGCAAATTCCCGTTTTCATCTTGAAGATTTGACTACATTCATTCTGGTATCACCTTAGGCAGTATTTCATCAAATCTGCAGAGCTTCTACTGCTAGTTTCTAAGGAGAAGACCTTCCCTCATATACTGCGGCTTTGAAGGACAGCAAATCAGAAAGTTAGAAGAGCCACTGCAAGGCCCCCCAGGTGTCCTTTCTAGCAAAGTGTCTCTTGCTGGAGCTGCTTAATTCCGTGCTGAAGACTTCAGCCAACTTCAGCCAACTCCGTGCTGAAGACTCAAGCAATTGAAATAGTAATGCTACAATTCACTGACAGGCAATCACCCATGAAGAACAACAGATCAACACTGATCAAGACTCAGAGGATCCTGCAGGGACTTTGTCTCCCTCAGAAAGAAATGACTTGCCCATAATGTTGTTTGATTTGTAGTGGCTGATTCTAAAAACAGAATGTCATCAAGTGCCGCACGGTGGCTTGTCACCCAGTTCTTGATTTATGAACAGCGAATGGAGTGCAATGATGTTTTATGAGTATTTAAATAGCATCACTACAGAGAACAGGTGCTGTGTATTGGCATTTTTGTGAAAGGCCTTCACTTGAAACTTGCCCACAGATGCAAAGGAAGGACATGCTCACTGATGCACTCTGCGCACCAGGAATTTACTCACAGGATGTCTGTGGCACTGGAACACTTGTAATTTTCAGGACATCTGAGTGGGTAACCGGGAAGAGAATTTGATGGAATGCACCCCTGTGGTCAGGTAAGACAGACCAGTGAGAGGGAAGACAGAGAGAGGTAAACAGAATTAATAAAATAAAAATCAAGTCAAGGCAGTTTTGCTGTCCTTCATCTAGGCAAAGATCATTTAATTCTCCAATACTTTTAATTTTTAAATGATTTAGGTCTACTGATACTACAATTACTTCAGTATCCATTGTCTTCAGCTTTTGTCTGTATTACTTCATTTAGTTGAATATGCTGATTTCCCTAAAAACTCTTGGAGAAGCAGAATAAACATCTGTAACATGAATTAATGACCATGTCTAGTTCCTTTAAGAGAACCAGTTTGGCGTGGTGGTTAAGACACTGCGCTAGAAACTGGGAGACTCTTAGTTCTAGTCCTGCCTTAGGCACGAAGCCAGCTGGGAGACCTTGGGCCAGTCATTCTCTCTCAGCCCCAGGAAGGGGAAGGCAATGGCAAACCACTTCTGAAATCCTGCCAAGAAAGCTGCAGGGACTTGTCCAGCCCGTTGCCAGGAGTCAACACTGACTCAAAGGCAACCAAATAAATAAATAAATAGTCAAAAGGAGGACTTTTTCTCCCCCCTCCCCTCTCCCCTTGTATAGAACCTTCAGTCAGAAATTGCTACCGTCATTTCAAAATCTTAATCGTAAGACCAGCCTGGTTCTCCTCCATCCTGCCCTTCTTTGGGGTAAGAAATCCACTAAGTGGAACGTTTTTTACTTTTTTGAAATGAAGCCTCTTAGCTTGCAAGCCAACCAAATTTCAGTTTTGATTCAGATTGATCTGTGCCATGATGACAGTGTGTAAATTCTGAGTTGCACAGAAGTCATCCTGGGACGGATGCTTCAAGGCCGTAAAAAAACAGAATAATGTTTCCAAGTATATCGTCACGCTGCAAGAGAGAAAGAGAAAGGAAGCTTGGCCACCATGAATTTTGCTGAGAATTCATCTCCATCCAATTCACTTCTTTGCCAAATGTCTTCTGGCAGAAGCCATTCCTTGAGGCTTCACCAGAGGAATGGGCCAAAGGACCATCTATCTTCTGAAAGATCACCTGGCCTTGAACATTTTCCTTCCATCAGGTTATTTGCTTTTCCCTTTTTAAATTTTTTACGGCTCTTACATTTATGTCTGAAAGCAGAAATCATTGTAAGCTACTCTGGGATCTTTTCAAAAGGATAAATTAAATAAATTTCAGCCCAGATTTGTTTTATGTTTTAAAACATAAATTTGAATGCTGTGAATCTTTGAAGTTAAGTAGATGAAAAAGCAATCTTTGCAATTAAACACACACACACACACACATACACACAACCAAAGATTTTTTTGTAGGACATTAAAATACTTTCTTTTCATTTATTTCAGTTTTTTTCTGTTATTATCATCTTCCCTCCGTTGCCCAGTAGCCTTCTTAGCTTCTGAGAATTCTTCGGGTTCCTCAGCATCTTTACTGCTGAAGTTATCGGAGGAAGGAAGAAGGAAATATATCTGTCTGCTGAAGATAAAATCTTCCAGGGCTATGTGTTGGAGTTGTTATTTCTTTGATCCAATAAAACCCAAGTCATCCTTCATTCTCCCTCCTCTGTTGGCACACTGGAGAAGAAGGTATGAATCATGGTGTCTTGGGAATGATGGAGACTGACTGAAAAATTATGGGAGTGTGGTCCTTAGCTCGCAGCCGTGTTACGGTCCCTGAACTGGAGCTTAGATGAAGCAAGGGGCTGGCAAAGATGACCTCTGATTCTATCCCAGCTTATGAAAAATGCTAAGCAAGACGAATGCATCTCTCCTCTTCTGTCCTTAGGAAACAATTTTATGTCTGCACTGTTGTGTAAAGAAATAATAATAACAACAACTCCAAAACAACAACAAAAACAGTTTCGACGCTTTTCTGAGTTGCAAGGAAATTTGCAGGCAGATGATAGAATGTTTAAAAACAGTCAGGAAGAAGCCAAAGAAACAAAGATACAAAATAAACCAATCCAAAGAGTAGATACGTGGAGATGTCCCCTCAACGGTCTTCTTCTTTGCTGCAGGAAGCAGCAGCCTGTGATCTATGATGAGAAATGGCATCGTATCAGCTCCTCCCTCCCGGGCTTCTAACTTTTATCTGATATGACGTGTTGTGGCAAGAGGGAGCAACAGAGAGCCCTTCCCACCAACACCATGAAGATAGCAAGAGTGCTTGTGGTGAATCCTCACACCAGCAGTCGTGCTTTCGCTTGTCATACTAGAACCAGGACGGGAGCTGAAAGACAGCAAGACGGTAAGTGGGAGACTCCAAGGGCTTCAGATACGGAAAGAGTTACACACAGACCTGACCTGTCAATCCAGTAGTGGGCCTTGAGAGACTGATTTTCACGAAGCCCACAGAAATCAGACTCTCAGGAGTCAGCCAGGAGGGCGAAGACTCCCCTCTCTTATCTCGGCTTTTAAAGAGAGGACGGACGGAGGTCAGAGGCACCGTTTGCTGCAGATCAGGGAATTATAAAGCACGCTCAGGACTAGTGAAAGCTAGATGCAGATCAGAACGCGGCTTCTGTTTTATGGGCTGTCATCTAAGTTGTGGGTCTTCTGTGTGTGTGTGTGCATGCTTGTGCGTGCTGGAAACAATTGAGTGAATTCAGCCTCTTCAGTAGTAATTCTTCAGTTCTTTATTTTTCCTCTTTCCTTCCCCCCCACCCCGAGTTTACCTCTTCTTCTTCAGTTATAGATAATACAGGCTTGTAGCTTTTCCTTCTCAAATTCATTGGGCTCCTACAATTTGGTTGCTGATTTACATTTTACATTTTGTATTTATATATTGTTTGTTTATTGTTATATGGTTTTCTCTGTTTTTTTTTTCTTTTTGATTGATAGTCTGTTTTTGTGCTCAGTGCTGCCCACAGTGGGCGGCCTTATAAATCTTTTATAAATAAATAAACATCTTCCTTTCTTTTAGATAACCTTACCTCTACCTTGGTGGGTTAATTGGTTCTCTGTTGGTGATAAAACTCCATCTCAGCTATATATATGAAAGAATTCAGAGATCATCTGAACATCTGCTTAGAAAATAAGCCATGCAATAATGGAGAAGGACGTTTGATCACTGTCACAGGTAGGTCTACACCATCTTCTTCTTCTTCTTCTTCTTCTTCTTCTTCTTCTTCTTCTTCTTCTTCTTCTTCTTCTTCTTCTTCTTCTTCTTCTTCTTCTTCTTCTTCTTCTACTTCTTCTTCTTCTTCTTCTTATGCTTCTTCTTCTTCTTCTTCTTCTTCTTCTTCTTCTTCTTCCTCCTCCTCCTCCTCCTCCTCCTCCTCCTCCTCCTCCTCCTCCCTAGCGTTTTCCCCACAGGTGCAGGGTCTGCTTTTCCAATCAACAAACGCCATTTCACAGGTAGATCTGACCTAGCCAGGTAACAAAACATTTGCAAGAAAACAACCAAGCTCAGAGAACCCCAAGGACTCTACAGGTCTACCACCTCTTGGCCAGAAACTCCAGGTGGCCACCAGAGGGCAGCAAAGAGCTACGAGTTTGCAGTCTTTTTTTAAGTAGTACTGTATTATTTTAAAAGATGAATAATACATTGCCTTATTTGGTACATGTTGACTGGAGATCATTAACACTCTGATAATTTAGATAATTGTAATGGATATAAGTCATATCAATACAGTATTGTCTATAATTTCTAAAATATTAGTGTTGCTTATAAGATGGCTAATAAGAGTTTGCCATCTTGCTTTGCTCCCATCTACCATATTCATCTGGACTTTTTGGCGCTCAGAACTGATAAGCCTAATCATGGGGGTCACTCCTCCCCCGTGGCTCTGCAATAGCTTGCTGGATGGCTCTGGAAGCTTCCAACACCTTGATGCAATTTCCCCCCCTTTTCATATCAGCTCCTGCTGCCAGCAGCCCACTGCAGCATGAAAGCACTTGGTTGCCGTGGTGCTGATGAGGAGCAAGCAGTGCTGGAATAAATAGATCCATTATGATAAAAGAATTCAGCCATTCCCAGACGCTTGAGCGTAACTGGCCTTTCAAAAGTGCGACTTGTCGGCTGCTCTTTTAAACGTGAAGGTGTGAAAAGTGAGCGCATAGGTGCAAGAGAAACAATGGAGTGGGCTTGTCAAGAGCAGAGCTGCCCACGATTAAGCTGCTTAAGCCTGCTTTGAGCCGGCCCTGCAGTCTTTTGCTCCCTTTGCTTCTGCTGTCAGAGTTTCCTCACCGCAGCGGCACCCTTCCTGGCTGTAGCTATTGCCATTCTGCAAGGGGAGTCCGAAAAGTCCGTAATGTTTTACTCTTCCTCCAGCAACCCTGCTCCTTTGCTTCACTGTTCCCCCCTTGACTTGAAAAGGATCACAAAGCTTCCAACCCTAATTAAGTTTATGTAATTTATTAGATTTAATAATCAGCTGAAATGGAAGATCTGTTTTACTAGGTACAATATTCAGAGATTGGGAATAGGAATAAGCACCCATTTCTATGGCTGAGTCCTTGGGGAGCTCCAGAAACACCTTGGTCCAATTCCAGCAGGATATCCAGCAGGATATCCATCTTTCCAGCAGGATAGTGGGTCTCAGATGTTTCTACATCTTTCTTTTAGCATTTCCTAATTGCGCTGCTACCATCCCTCTGTGGAATGAATTTGATTGTTTTGTACAGTCCTTTTTATTCCTGTTGCTCACTCAGCAGGAGGAGGACAGTTTTGCTTACGTTGTACAGCCATAGCCATGGCCAGCTTTGATATTCTGATGTTGGTTCCATTATCCAGGCAGTGGGCCTTTGGGGGTGGCCACGTCAGTGGTATAATAAAGTTTTGGTTGCAAATATATGTTTTAAAAAATAAGAAAGGATCCATTTCTTTCATCCAGACTTCAAAGAGAGACACAATGTATAAGAGTGGAATGGATATCTCACATTCACTAAAAATGAAACGTAGAAACACGTGCAAATGGACAATCAACAAATGGTTTGCCCAGTGGCAGGACTCAGTCAGAGCTCGGCTGAAAACCCAGAAGATCTATGAACAGGATCTCCCATTTAAAAAAGAAAAATTAAAACACACACACACCACACATCAGGCCACAACATTTATTGAAGAATCAATGCTTTCATCCTGCCTCTTGCCCCATGTGAGGTGACAGCAGATGCAGGAAAAGACGATTAGACATCTCCTGTCTCCGCAGGGCCTCCCCAGATGGTCTACATCACACTGGACCAGAAAATGGAGCAAGCAAGGTGAAGGCACAGGTGGGGGATTAACTGAATCACTGCATGGTCTCCCACAGTGATGACCTAGCTCAAGTAAAGCAGTGCAAGACAGTCCATCTTGCAAGTCAGACTGATAGACCATCCTCTGTATCTACTGGTTCTTAAAAGTATCACTAATAGCCAGCCCTAATAAGATGCTCCCATCATATACAAAATAGGACCTCCCAACCAATCTCTGCAGTGTACCAAATTAGAACGAGAAGTATTTTAAAACCAAGAAAAATGCAACAACACCTTGTCTGCAAAGGTTTTTGTTCTCCTGCAATCCCCACCCCCACCCCCCGCCCCCAGTGAAAAATCAAAGTGGCATGTGGATGGCCTAGCTTCTATGCTGACTATGATTCTTAAACCATGTTTCACCACATTTTGCAACTAGTCCTCCACCCTTCCCACCATCATCTCCATTGTGTTTTCACATCTGCTGTGGGTTCTGAATAGTGTCTTGTTTCTCCTAGTCCTGGGCCTTCCTACTACCCTGCCAACAATGTCAGCCACCACTTACCTTCACGTCTGTGATTGTTCTGCTTTCCTCACTCTTGAGGCTTCAGCAGCTGCCAGGAATTTGGTGCAGAGGAGAAGAACCTCCCACTGGTTGGGCTAAGGACACAAGTAACTTTTGGGCTAGATATTTATTTAAATAATTTGAATTGATTGATTATGTGCAACCAAGTCATTTTCTACTCCTAGCGAACACACAGATAGATTTTCTCCATGACATTCTGTCCCCAACCTGGTCTTCCAGGTCTTCCAACGTTGCATTCATTGCCACCACAAGAATTGACCACTGTAATAATTCCTAGATGGGACTCCATTCTGCTATAGCTGGACTATGTCAATTACAACCTTTCTGGATTGTGTTGGTGGGGGGTCAGTCCATCTTACTGTCTTTCATGGCAATGCCCAATTGGCCAATCCTTTTGATTGTGAAGGAACTGGGAAAATCACCAAAGTCTCTTTCAAGCTGAATCCTGCTGTTGATTGATTGTCCATATTTCCTCTGGCACAAAAGTTAATGTCACATCACACACTGATTCACTTTCTGTTGTTATCCTGAAAATTAAATGTTTCATCTTGCCTTGCATCGCATTTTGATATTCAAAAGTGAGAGGAATGATCTTGGCTGGAAAAAAACAACACAACAGCAGAGAGCTTCAGAAAGATCCCTCCAATGAAGAATAGATGTTTGCAAACAAAGTTGTAATTTAGTAGCTACAGTAACAGTGTTTTATTTTCCCTTAATGGGTAACTTTCAACTGTGCAAATGTTGCTGTAGGTAGAAATACTGTATATGGATGTTCGATATGTTTTTTTTCTTCTTAGTACATATATGTGTATATGCGTACAGTACTTCCACGTTCTTGTTTGTTTGTTTGTTTGTTTGTTGTTTCTCTACCTGTTTGTTTGGGGGAGAGGGGTTAGTAACTCAGTTTTATCTTAGGCTTTGCCTTGACATGTTTCTCCCCCCCCCCAACATATCTATGTCTCCATCTAAATGTCCATGTCATCTTTATCTACCTCTGTAGATGGTCTTCAGACTTTAGTCCCCGTGATGGGATTGACCCAAGACATCCAGGTGTCAGGAGTTAAGGAAGGCTGGGAATTATGGGAATTATAGTCCCAGTTAATTTGGAAGCAACTCACCAAAGCAGCCGGCGTATCTGAAAAAACACAGGGCTTTATTAATAAAAAGAGAAGGACTTAGCCTTTCCTTGAGCATCGCCCTCTTTCTCTCTCTTTCTGCCAGCAGGAAAGTTTCCCTTATCTCTGGCTTCCCAAAAAGCAGCCAGAGGCTTAATTTTAATTGCTTGGAGATTTTTAAGCCTTGTCGTTTGGTACTCAGAATGTGCTGAGCTTCTTTCTGATTTATTATGAGCTTAGCTGGAAACTGCCCGCAAAAAGAAAATCTTCTTTCTCGGGAGGCTGCTGGGTTAGGGTTTCAAGATTTTTCTACCCTGAAGATAAAACGTGCCGCTTTAAAAATCTGTATTTGAGATCCTTGATATTTCAGCCAATCTATCTGACAAAGGGCTCTTCGTATTTCTTTTCTTTTCATTGTAAATGTGTAAATCCAGTAATGATCTGTTTTGAGCAGCACTTCCTTTTTTGATGGGAAGGAAGGAAGGAAGGAAGGAAGGAAGGAAGGAAGGAAGGAAGGAAGGAAGGAAGGAAGGAAGGAAGGAAGGTTGGATTTAGATAGTGAACTGTAATCCAGAAAAATAATAGAAATTCTTTTATAATAATGTAATATAAACATAATAACAATATAGTAATAATAATTCTTTTATTATAAATTCTTTATAATAATGGAAATACTTCTACTCAGTTCCATGTTTATGCATATATAGCTAATCTCTTATTTATTTATTTGATTTCTATAGCCGCCCATCTCAACAAGTGACTCTTATTGTACCGACATCTTTTATCAAATAGGCTATTATTCCATTCATTAATGGAAACCCCCAAATTTTCTGGAGGCTTAAAGGAAGACAGAGCAACCCCTGATGACAACATCAAGCCAGGTGGCTGCCTCATTAAAGAGGGTTAACATGAGAGGATTGTCCACACCAAATGTGGACGTGACCTGGGACCCTTTTCACGTCCTTTCTCCTTTCTCATCCACAGGAAGAGCCTAACTGTGACAGTGGTTGGGATAACACAGATTTGTGTCTTTTGCAGTTTGGTCTGCAAAATTTATACTAAACATAAGAGTATTTAAAGGTGCTTGTTTTATTCTGCATACATGCAGGAACAGCAACAACAAAAAGTTATTTCCGTATGGGAAGGGAAATAAATCAAATGTAGAAGCTCCTTAAAAGAGATTAGCTTTCAGAAGAGCAATATAATTAATTTAAGATACCTGATTCACCATTGCAGGCTTTAACCCTAAGACTGTCTTCAAAAGGGGAGCAGAGATCAAATATTTGGTCTCTGTAGGATTACTTGCAGAAGAAACAGAATGGGCTTATTGAACACAAATATTTTTGTCCCTGGGCAGTCCTAGTACTGGGGCGGGGCTACAAACCCCAGACTTATTCACTATAACATGGCAGTCTATTCTGCAGGACTTTGATGGGAAAAAGACCGATGTTTGCAGCTGAAGAAGAGATTGGAGCTGGCCCTTAACCTAGTCAGCTTCGTTTTCTTGGATCCTTTTGATTTCTTGGCACAAATTCATTTTTCCTCTTCAAGTCAGGCCCCTGCCCATCACCCCAATCTCAGCTGACCCAAATGGCTTGGCTTACTTGTTCCCCATTTCAGCCACCTGGTTGAAGCCCCACTCAATTTATTGATCTTAGCCCACCTAAGAGGATCGATTC
This sequence comes from Python bivittatus, assembly GCF_059951505.1. Taxonomy (NCBI): domain Eukaryota; kingdom Metazoa; phylum Chordata; class Lepidosauria; order Squamata; family Pythonidae; genus Python; species Python bivittatus. Next base: position 10,781,681 of record NW_028277033.1, read on the forward strand.
ATGCAGTCAAGGTTGTCCCCCAAGTTCAGCACATGCGTTCCAAAACATTAGTTATTAAGTCTGGCATGAAAACCAGAGATTGTTAGCATTAATGTTGGGGGGGAGGCATTATTATGCACTGTCTTCGCAGGAGTTAGGGGCTGACCGACCTCTATTTTGGAAAGAAATGCCCCCTCGTTTGCTCTGTGGGTGCATGGGCACATGCTACAGTGGGACTTTTCATTGCTGTGCATATCCAACATTTATTTTGTGGCCTGCCTAACACTTCGGCCTGCTCCAATCTCTGTGTGGGTTCCTAATCTTGGACGGAGTTCCAGCATTAGGTTGCCAGCATTTGAGTTTGGAATCAGACAGAGATACAAACACAGTTCCGTTGAGTCTTAATTCCTTGACTATAACGCTGAATGGCAGCCAGATTTTCCTAATATCCAGATGAACGTCTTCACGTGTCAGTTGGAAATAAAATGTAATCTTATAACCACTTTATAAATTGTTAGTCTGCTTTCTGTCATTCTTCACCATATCTAGAAAGAAAGAAAGAAAAATCTTCCAAGATTTTGCTCTACTGGTCCCTGCAGGAAGATACTGTGATGTGGCTGTGAAAGAGGGCAAGGAAACTTTAAGATGCCTCAACAGAAATATTGGGGAATAACCAAAGGTTACTTTGCAAATATGATTCCAAATCACGGGAAGTTATCATTCTTACTGTTTTCTGTCACCGCTTGGTAGTAAAAGAGCTGCTTTTCACGTCCCCTTGAAAAGACCCTCTAGAAACAGTATTTCAGCTGAGTAAAAAACTTTTTAAAAATCAGCCATAATTCACTTACATTACAGAAGTGAGGGGCATCAGAGTTTTAATCATGCAGTGTTATTTAACACGCATTAAATATTTGAGGCTACTTCACAGGAGTAGACAAAAAATACATCTGTGAAGCATCATAACGTGTGTTAGTGCCAGCTTTTAAAATACACAGAGATAAGATGCACACAATTTAGGTGGGAGAGTCAAGAAAGCATTTTAATATATGAACCTGGAATGGCCCTGCCTTTGGAAGGCACTTAAGGCCATTTCATTCTGCAAGCATTTGGGTGCTGATGGGGAAAGGACTCCCCTTAGCTACCCCTCAGTTACTAAAACTGGGAAGGCTCCGTGTTATTTTTCTGTTACTGCAAAGCGCTTCGAAGCTTAGGAATTAGGCAGCATGCAAAACCTCATATAAGGAAATAATGAAATGATATCTCAGTTTTGGGAATGGAACCGTGAGGGGAACATATCTGGTAGCGGATAGCACTGCGAGGGGAAGTCAATGCCAAGGTAGGGGCTCTTTGCAAAGAACTCTTGCTCATGGAAAACTTCAGCCATGAACAACCCACTGGCCTGGTTTCTAGATCAGTGTTTTTCAACCTTGGCCACTTTAAGATGTGTGGACTTCAACTCCCAGAATTCCCCAGCCAGCCATGCTGGCTGGGGAATTCTGGGAGTTGAAGTCCACACATCTTAAAGTGGCCAAGGTTGAGAAACACTGGTCTAGATTATGCCAAACTAGTTTAACTCTTATTCTCCCATTTGGACTCTGAAACTAGGAAACAGCCTGTTGGGCAGGAATGTTTATGGATAACTGAAGCTGCCGTCTTCTTTGCTAACTCCTAACAAGCCCCATTGCGCCCAGCTGAACTTCGTTCAGAAGAGAGACGCATAGGATTGTGCAAATCTTCAAACTGCAAATTGGCAACTCAACAAAAGGAAGCAGAGGAGATAGATTTTAATTTTCAGGAGCGAGGATTTGGAAGAACAATTTCAGAGCATCATCTCCTCTTCATAACAACGACAGCAATACCTGCATACCTATCTCCATTTCCTTGAAAGAAAATCTCTCTGAAATCCTTAGCAAGCTCTTTCTTGTGTGCTATCTCTTCCATAATTCTCTGTATTTTACTGCAAGGAGAGACCCAAAACGTAGTTTTCCTGGCACCAGCCTTGAAAGTTTGGGACTATAGTACATGTTTTGTTTTTTTAATTCATTTTTTTAAAAACTTTTAACGTTTTAAGTACGCCAACCAATTGTGAAACGTTTCAGTTATTTATTATTGCTACTGGCAGGATTTAAAGCAATTTGAAATGGAGCCACATCTGGCCTATTTTTTTTTTTTTCCTTCAAGAGGAATGGACAGGAAACAGAGTTAAGCTTTGCCAAATGGAAAACGATAAAAACAGAGTAATGTTGCAATATAATGCAAAAGAATTCCTTCCCCTCAAAGTATCGTTCCCACTGAATGCTTTCCAATGTAGATTTATATTTTGCTCTGCTTTTTGCCTTTTCTGGGGAGAGCAATTCTTAATTTTCATGTTTAAACATCTTGGAGGACCCGCAAAGAAGGTAAGCGCTTAACCTACAAAGAATAAAGTTACTCCTTGAGATTTGACCCAGGACAACGTGGCACTCCCGAGGCTGAAAATGGGATCCTTCCGGCTTACATTTCCATAAGAAAATGGTTTTGTACCCAGAGGTTGGTTTCCCATGAATCTCATTTCCCTTGATTTGCATGAAGGTCAGGTTTCACTGCAGGACTGGTGCTTCAAAACAGTCCTGAGCATCTGCAGAAAGGCTGACCAGAAAACACTGCCGATTCTGGGATAACAGAATTCACGTCTTCTGTGGAGCCCTTTCTGAATGCTTGGCCACCAGTTCATACAAGGACTGAAATGAGCTTGGTTGTTTTCTTGCAAACGTTTCGTTACCTGGCTAGGTAATGAAACGTTTGCAAGAAAACAACTGAGCTCAGAGCACCCCGAGGACGCCACAGTTCATCCCTGAGCTGCAGAGATTCTCGTCTGTTGGACTGAAATGAAGTTGAAATACTTGCACTTGGGGTTGGATTGGACTGAACCAAGGAGTTTGTTCAAAGCTCTCAGGGTGCAGGGATTTGATCACATGGCTGTGGCTGCCATCTTGACGTTTTTGACTCCCCTGCAGACCCTTCTGCTGGAGATTAAAGTTAGGATTTCCACCCAAAGATCTTGAAAGCTTCTTGATGGAGCTGGCAAGTGGCAACTGCCCAGACCAGTTCTAAGAACAGCCCTACTGCTCTGTTGTGGATCAGCAGGCCACCAGAAGTGAGTGTGTGTGTGTGTGTGTACAATACCAATCAGGCAGTAGGTCTGTTAGCAAAGGGAGAGTGAGCAGAGTCAGGAAAAGCTTAATTGGCAGTTCCGGTTGTATGACAGCCAGGACAGACCCTCTTTCACAGGGTACACCCTTAATATCAGGATCCAGCACCCCAGACCAAATGGCAGAATTCCCCCAAGATCTCACCTCAGACCTTCTTGAAATTTGAGGGGAAATGTTATTTTATATGGGAGGCCCTCCCTCTGGTAGTGGAAGACCATTCATAGCCAACCCTGACATCACACCGTTCTGTCTGAAGTGAAGAGATGAGATGGTGGTCCATTCAACCTGGCCTTGTGGGTAGCCAGCCACTCATGTGTCTACCTGATCTGTGTTACTACCGATGGCTATGACCCATGGCTATGATCCAGGGGACAGTCTTTACCCCTTTGCTATTGCCTGGTTAGCTCCTGTGAACTTTCTCTGAGGTTCGCCTCATGCACAATTTCTTTTTTTCAAGGCAGTCAGCATTGGATTCCGTAACCCACAATGTCATCTCCTGTGTTCGAGATTAGATCAGAGTGGTTTTCCTGCTTAGGCATTCTCTGGCCCAGAGACTGCTGTCAAACACTGAAAAAATAAAATAAGTAGTACTTACTTAGTAAATTATACACACAACACCATTATAATAGAATTCTCCGAGCCTGGGAATGGCCTGTTGGGGCACATCTCTTCCATGCCTGGTGAGCAAGGAGCAACTTCTCCCCTGCAACGAAAGGCTGCAGGAAGAGGATCAAGGCAGTCACGGGACATATTCACTGACAAATCGTGTCTAGCATACACATAGTCAACTTTTCCAAGATCCGTAGTCACAGCCTTTTCCCTTTCAATACATCTGACTATTGACCCTCTAGCGTTCTTGGTTGTGAGTGGCTCGTGGGGGCCGGACAATGTAAGCACACAAATTAATCAGAACAACATGGTCAACAACACAGCCAAGTGCAAAAATAGGAAGGCAGCGAATGCATGACCACGAGCCAATAAGCTGAACAGTCATTAGCGTTCGCATAGAGCTGTACAGCGGCGGATCCTGCAAACATCTTTCGGGAGGAAGGAGTTTCCTTTCACCACCACCCCAAGATCCCAGCCTGGGACAATGCCAGCCACACCGCCAGCGATGCTGGGACTTGAACGTGCAGCCAAATGGTTCCCACACCAGACAGGAATATTGGAAGGGGAGGTGAGCTCAGGATACTCCCCCACTTACTGTCTATGCCACTGACTTCACCACCCAAATGCACAGTGGCATCTTTTGCACCCCTGTGCAGATGGTTTGCTCGAGCCGGCCAGCCCAGGGGGAACCACAGGGACCACAGGGACCGCCGCCTCTCTCTGCCCCCCACCCCAATTCCTGGTCTTGACTGTGCTGGCTTTTCAGGGCAAGGGAAGAAAAGAAAAGCCCCTTCTCGGGGCAGTCATGGCCTGGAAAGTGGCCAGCGCCCCGTGTGGCATTGGCCTAGAGAAATGCCCTGGTGTGGGGATGCCCCCTGGAGTCACCCAGCCTGGTATGAGCCCAAGATGCTCAGGACCCCTTGCTCGGCTGGAAGAAGGAGCAGGCTCTGCCTCTCAGCCAGGACAGCATTTTCATCATGCAAACCCCAGCTCGAAGCCCTACATCTTAAAGCACTTCCTCAAGCCTCTGAAATCTCGGGACTTTCCACCTCCAGAGCCTGCTCTTTTATTTCTCTTGGATGCAGAAGCCATTCCTTCGCTGCGCTCGTGTTATTTCATATTTATACAATTAAAATGTGACTTTTCAGTACATCATTTGCTTCCTGTTTGAAGGTCACCACCACATTCTTGCACTCCCCAAGCCCCCACATTCGGCTTCATCCAGAAATAACAAGAACGCCTGAAGAGGTCCAGGAGGCCTCCTACAACAGCATGGATGTCAGCTGCAGAATGAGCCTGGCTTATCTCAAAGCCAAGGGAACATTTCCCTGCAGCGTCGGTCCTTTGAATCTCAGCGCCTTCGAACGCAACTGCCATTTTCTGTAGCTGATTCCTTCCTTCTTTCCTCCCACAAGGCAAGCGAAAACATCATTTCAATGTTTAATAAACGAACAGATCAATAACTGCTGCCACTGTGTCGGCGGAAAGTGCTTCCACCTCCACTTTCTGCCTCCGGAGCTGTGCCAGCTCCGTGGCCCACCCATACTCTGCTGGGAGGTCTGCCACAGGCAGAAGGTCCCCGAGGGGCAGCAGGAAGGGCTTGAGCCCAGGGGGTGATGGTGGGACCCGCCATCTGGGCTGAAGGGCTCCCTCTCTTCCTTTTCACTCCACACCTCTTTGTTGCCAGTCTCGAGGAGGAGGAGGAGGAGGAGGCAGAAATGACAAGCCACTCCGGTATTGCTGTCGGGCAAACTGCATGACTGTGTCAAGCTCCACTTGAAGGACACTTGCCTTGATTCTGCTCTGAAAGCTTTTCTGGCTGGAGAGCGAAGTGTAAATATGATAAAGGGACAAACCGACCCATCAGCCAACCAACTGTTTGGCATTCTGTTTAGTAAAACGTTGGCAAAATAGGGCAGCCTTACCTGGCATGAATTTTAAGCAGCTCAGGATTAATGGCTTGAGCTGAGATTTTAACCACTACATTATGGAATGCCAGATCATTAGCTAATTAGAAAATGACTGTGTGACGTGATGACACTGGAAAGCCTAGCTTTTGGGCTGAGTCTGTGGCAGCACAAGCACGATACTCTTCCACCGCTTCCTGGTTTGAGATACTAGTTACAGAACTTGGAGTGGATCAGTTGTTCCCTACAAGCCTGACGTGATCAAATGATTACCAAGGAATCTGGGAGCCCTCAGACAGAATCCATCACACTTACCGCGGCCTGCTGGCTGTTTGATATTCCCCCACTTCTTTTTCTGTTCATTTGTTTTGCAGCTCTAGGCAGACAAAAAAACAACAGGAGATTAGACAGCCAGCAGTGAACCATCCAAGTTAAATTTAGCTTGATGGACCCCATTATGCAGGCTTCTTTTTCATTCAACCAAGAATGTAGCTAGGACTATTTGCTGAAGAGAGAGAAGGTCAAGTCTGAATTATTTGGCAGATGCTAGTGAGGAAATATGACTCAAGATAAGCCTAAGAAGAAAAGTGCTTTTAATGGAAAAGTTGCATTTAATTAAAAATCATTTTGCATACGATTTTGAATGTTCTTCTGTGCTGTGATGGCTGACTCAGAAAGCCTCCTTTTCTACCGTTAATGGCTCCCTCTTTTTCCAATATATTGTGCTGCCCCTTGCCAGAATGTTGAGCTGTTTCTCCGCTTTTTCATCCAACCAAGAAAAATGGCAAAGCAAACTATTAAGAATTAGGTATTATTTCTAGTCAAGCTTACCTCTGTAATAGCCCGATGTATGTGTCTACTCCCCTCTTTCCGAAACGGACATTCAAAAGAGGCGTTGGTTCCAAAAGACTCGGGGATTCTGCAAAACCACTTGCAACCTTTAATGCTCTCGGCTACACTCCTCTTGACTGCAGCACTTCCGGGGTCTCTGCAGCAAATGAAGCCAGTTTGCTCAGTGTGGAAAAACTGATAATCCACACAAGACAGGATCCCAGCTGAAAGAGTGAGGAGCAAATATGGAGGCTACCCTACATGTCTTCACCAAGGGAGTGAAAAGTGCCCTCTCCCTCCAAAATACACCTAGCCCATGGCCTGAGTCTGCAGGACCACAGAGTGAGGCATCGTCTTGCCCCGCATGGAGCAGCAGATGACCACAGCAGCAGGCGTCTCCTGGGAGGAGGTTGTCGCCGTGATTTGGGTTGGCCCTGGAGAGATTTATAGGGAACCAGATCCACCCGTTCCCCCGAGCAGGTTCAGTTCCTCATCCCAATATACACACTCAGAGGGATGACAGTTGATAGGCGACTCACCTGAGAGGTGTGTGACAGAAAGAAAGCTGGGAAACTGCTAACCGAAAATATGTGCTGAGAACAAAATATGGGTTACCGAAGTTTGCCAGTGTCTTGGTTTGCTTAACACGTAAAGACAGAAAAGCATATGAGGTTTTGCCAGTCTTCTCTCTGTGAAAAGATGTCCTCAAGGGCAGGTTTTGCCCTGTGCTAGAGCGTGTTCATTGGCTGTAATGATAAATGTAAAATAGTTCTAACCTTCAATATTTAGTAGGAGCTGTACTATAGGATACCGTGCCACTGTATCACCACAAGCACCTGTAAATAAAAGCGTTTGATTAGAATTCGGTTGTCAGTTCAAGCATGTTCCCTGCGATGATGGTCTTCCTGGTTTCAGTGGGACAGCAGAAATGTGAGCAAACTAACTGAAACAGTCGAAGCCCTTTGCTCTCTGATTTCTTGGGTCCCATGGTGCATGAACAGGAGCAAAAGCCAATAAACGCAACAGTCAATGAACAATGTCTTAATTCTTCCATATTATATTTTATCAGTGGCCGGAATTCAAAGATCTTCTCAGCTCCTAGGAAAGATCAGGATCGGGGGTGAGATGTGATCACAAGGGCCTTTCCTTATAATGGAAGGCCACACGTGTGACGTAGTCCTTAGGGATCAAAGCAGTTCATTATTCACATGAAGGTGAACAATATGAGTTACAGTCACTCCAGTCGTGCTGCAGTGCAAATATTGTTCAGAAAGTGTGGCTGTTTGAAAGCAGACTGCAAATGAAGATGTGGACTTAGCTTTTGAGAAAGGAGTCTTGGCAAACGCTAATTATCTTCTGGCGCGTGTGTTTTCAGGGCAGAAAATGTGCTTCGAAATCTTTTTGCATTTCTTAGAAGGTTGGTAGATATCTCTTAATGCTTTCATTCTAAAAGCTTGTTTCTTTATGCAGGCTTCCTTTCCAAAACGCGTTTCTGCCCACGCGTGTAGGATGGTCAACAAAATACTTAAAAGACAGGAGCATCTGATCCCGCAAGAGAGGCTGTTTTGGCTGGTGTGGGTCTTCTCTCTGTGCCCAGAACTGCTCCTGTCTGTGCTCCCGCACTCTGAAGATGCCGGTCACAGGTGCTGGTGAAACGTTAGGAAACAAAACTTCCAGAACACGGCCACACAGCCCGGAAGACCCACACCAGCCATACGTATCAAGGGGTTTAGCTGATTCTTCTCATTTGCAGGATTAGATAATAACCTAGAGAATACCGGGAAGCCATTGAGATTCACAAGCACCCGCACAGTTTCAATAAAAAAAGAGGAGAGTCTAAAAATCAACAAAACCTGGCTACCAATCCTGAAAAATACAGCCTGCAAAAGGTCAACGAACTCAGCTCAACCACCAGGACGCATGAACAATTCACACAACGAACATGCTAATCACCCTCAGCAGCCACTCGTTAACAACTAAATAGAAAACACCCTGCCTAACCCCCAGGAAGATACACACATATGCAGACACCAAAACAAGCAGCCAATCATTAACCCAAACCCCCCACACACCCCAACCCCCCCCCCACACACACCCTTCAGATCTCTATAAATACCCACAAAAGGGTCACCTCACCCTGGGCACAGAGAGAGCTGCTCCTGTCTGTGCTCCTGCCCTCTGAAGATGCCGGTCACAGGTGCTGGTGAAACGTTAGGAAACAAAACTTCCAGAACACAGCCACACAGCCCGGAAGACCCACACCAGCCACCGTATGCCGGCCGTGAAAGCCTTCGACAATACAGAGGCTGTTTTGTTTCTAAAATTGCCCCCATAAATGATACGCAAGGAAGAGAGGACAATCAACCCCTTTCCTTTGCGATAAGGCTTCAAAACAGGAATATTACCCAACACACACTAGTTCCTCTCAACCTTGTTCTGTTTCCTTGTATGCGGTTGTGACAAGGATCTGGATAGCGCAAAACCGGTGGCGGATCTCAGCCACTTGCGAGTGTTCCGATACTTCCCTCCACCACTAGATGGCGCGCTGGCCTCAAAATCAGAGCGGGCGCCAAGCTCGCCTCCGGTCCAGCTGCGCTTTCGACCAGCAGCATCGCCTGCCCCGGCAGCTGTCTGCAGAAGGCCTGCTAAGATGACTCAGGATGCTTTTTGACATGGCTCTTGAGAGATGTCACGAGTCATTTACAAAAATCTGGGCGCTGCAGTGCCTCTCTGATAGATTTGGTTTAGAAGAATTTTTGCCATCCTTTTTAAAGGCCTGAAAGCTGGTGTTTTTCCTGGCAGGTATGTTCCTTTTCAGAAATACTACATGTCTAAAGCGATCTTCATGGTTTGCAACAATTCGCAAAAGGCTATAGGGGTCTCTTTAGAGTAGCAGTTATATACGTGCATGAGAGTTCAGTCCAGCGAATACAACTGAATTTACATTAAGCACATAGTGATCAATACGTCACTCCAAGTCATCATAAAGTGTGTTTGGCACACTGGGTAAATCCAGTTATTGCACGTTTGTTAACCTTAGCTTATAGCTTAGCATTTTGTGTAAACCCAGGCAATTGTGGCTTAAAGGAACCATGTATGGATGTAGTCCTTTTTTCTTGAGAAGGTTGGAGTATACGTTTCAGTCAATAAGCCTCCAAGACGAAACTGTAATATCTGATCATAATGTATTAGATTATGAGCTGGTCTTCATGCCAGGATAATGTAAAGGCGACCTAAGGGGAAGAAGGAGAAGGAGAAGGAGAAGGAGAAGGAGAAGGAGAAGGAGAAGGAGAAGGAGAAGGAGAAGGAGAAGGAGAAGGAGAAGGAGAAGGAGACATTTTTGGTCAGGGGGGTCTCTGTCTTGTCCAGACAAGAGATTTTGTGATGTATAAAAATGATTCAAATGTCTTACGGGTCTTTGCAAAATGTTTGGAAGTTTAGAAAATTACCTGATTAAACTCTTTGACAGTAGAAAGTGAACATGTCAGAAAATAGGAGGTTTTAACCTAAAACTACCAGAGCTGGGCTGCCAGCATTGGATGACCACTAGATGCCAGCCGAGAGTTGGTTCTCTGTACTTCTTGACCACCATCATGTGGGCATCTTGGGTTTTGCAGCCCAGACCTTACAGTCCTCTTATGGCCTGCTTCTGTGATTGGCAGATGGTTCCCTGCTAGCTGGTGATGCTCAGAAAGTGGGAGGGCAGCAAAGCAGAGGGTTTCACCAGTCAGTTTGCTTAAAACATCCTGCAACCCCGAAATCAGGGCATCAGGATCACGCAGCCAGCCAGAAGAGAGGTTTTAGAGACAGAATGGGAAACGGCAGTGGAAGAGTGGCTTTTGGGCCAGGATAGTTTTCTGCCGGCCAAAGGACTGGTGGATAACACTTGAACTGAGCTGTGGGGAAAGATTCTGTATCATTTTCACCCTGAACATTGCTCCCCAGTTTTCTTCTGCCTGATCACTTTTTTAAAATCTACATATTAAAAAAAAGAAAGATAGCAAAGGGGAAAATCAGACCAAGTTGCCAGTTCAAGTTCTGGCTCTTCCATTTGCCAGAAGCAGCATTTCCTTTTCAGATAATGTAGAAGAGAGGAGGAGGAGGAGGGACCATAGTAGCAAAAGCCCGTCTCTCTGTCTCACACTCCCTGCATCTCTCCACCATCTGCTTGTCTTCTCCTTGTTGCTAAGCAATTGCCTCCCTTATCCCTTTCCCGCCACACACACACTCGCAGGGGGATCAAAGGGATTGGGGTGTGGCAGCCGTGATGCTGCCACCTTCTCGGCCTCTCAGGAAAGAGGAGCAATAATGGCACCCACGAATTAATCTTTGTGCAATGTTGTTGGCCAGAACTACAGAAAAGGTAGTGAAGTTCCTTACACAGAATTCCAAAGGGATAGCAAGGCTTCCTTGTTGTATCAAAAACAGCAAGGATATCTGTATTCCAGTTGAATCAAACACTTTACACGTCTTATTTATACTAGCTTATGCAAAAATAGATGTCTCTTATTCTTCAGGCCTGCTAAGTTTGAAGGGTCTTTTCTTCATAGGATCCTGCAGACACAGCGTTAATTCTTTCTGACAGCTCCAAGATATTCCTTAATATAAGAGTGCCTGACTTGTAGGCCCTGAGGCATTCTAGGTTCCTCGATTCCTCTTTCAGTAGGGTTAGGTAGGCAGTCAAAACTTACGTGTTGACAATTCTTGTGAGACGTCATAACTCTGGGGAGAAGGATAGGCTTGGCTTGGCTTGACGGGCTGTAGACCTTCTTTATTTAATATTCTGTCCTGTTTATATTTGTGAAAAAAGCTATCTGATTCGAGGAATTTTCAGTGCTCAGGTTTGTCTCAAACCTTAGTCTCAGAGGAAATCCGTCCTTTGATATTCATTTCATTTGGAAGTCAGTCAGCCCTTCCTGGCGAGTGAGCAAGGCCATAACCAACTCTTTACCCTCAGATGCAAAGAAGGCCTTTGGGAGACGCATACCATTTTTAGCTTCATTTGTTCACACAACACCCTAAACCCTAAACTTGAGTTCATAAATCGCAAGTGCTGTGTTCATGTAACACTACTTTTTTAAACAAATAAAATGAACTACAGTTTATCCTTCACAGAATGTGCCAAGAGAAGGTCTCAGCTGGGACAGCAGCCTGCCTCTACTCTCCGAATCTACCCCATGTTTCTATTCCTAACTGGGAATGAAGGAGGAAAAGATACTTCAGATAACCTGAGTTGGAAAAGTAAAGTTTGACTATACCCACAGTGGACTTCTGTCATGTTCGATGCTTCAAGAAGTAGCCTTTTAGATCTTGTTTTAGGGCAGGTGTCCAAGTGATAATATGAAGCTGGAGACTCCAATGGTGTGGCTGAAAGGAGGAAACGTTTGCCTGACCATCGCGTGGCCTCAGTGCTCAGCGTGGCCAGAAACACAACATCCACTGAGCAGAAAGCAAACGGATGAAGTTCCTACCCAGGATGTTCCTGTCACCCCACCTTATCTTCCCCTTTTTTAGGGCAAGTGGGAACATTTCCAAATAAAAGGCAGGGCTGCAGGTAGGGGAGGAGGCAACAACACCAGTTATTTCCAATTGGTGGAAATGGATGCTTCCTTCTGCAACAGATTGTCGTCGTTGTCGTTGTCGTTGTTGTTATCATTATTATTGCCTACTGCAACATGAAAAGTCACCTAAGGTAAGGAAGTCTGACATAATTATTTAATTTATGGAATGACACATTGAATCTCACTTTTAACTTTCAGTCTCCTGAATTTCTGAATGTGTAATTTGCAGAGTTAATTAAAGCCAGTTCAATTCTTCATCCTTTCCGATGCACTCTTGAAGCCCCGGTGACTCCTTCGTCTTGCCTTTCTGATGTTCTTGGCTAATGCTTTTTAATCACGGAGGTACAATGATTTACTGAGTCAATTAACTTTGGGGCAAGCTTCTCCTTTTCTTTTTATATCTAATGTTCAAACCACAGTCCAACCTCCATATAGCATTTATCATTAAATTTACAGTGCTAAGAGCATGTGAGATCAGAGTTCAGACCCTGTCCTATTATCCACAGCAAGGAAGTAATAGTAGAGATACTGCATGTCTGTTGATTCCACCTTATGGAACCAGCTGTGGTCTGTTTTCCATGCACGTTTCCAAATTTATTTATTTTTTTAATTTTGTAATTCATTCCGTGTTTCTCCTGGGCTACTTATGGCCCAGCTTGGCTGTCTCTGTTGGAGGTAACATGGGAGAGAGGGGGAGGCTGAACCCAAAGGGCAGGGGCTGAGGCATATGCAGAGGTCCCTGAGCTCCATAAAACAAGGCACCTGATCCTGCCACGAACAAGTGGGCTTGTAGCTACGAGATCTCCCTTCACACTTCCAGTGGACCCTTGTGCTGGTGGCAGTGGGCTCTCCGGGCAGCAAACCCTTTGCTGTTTCATGGAGCGCAGGAAGCCCCACACAATTTTCTGAATCCATTTAGAATGAACTGATCAACCATCAAACTATGGTTGCACCAGGTTGGATCCATGGTCAATTGCGATGATTTGCTGGCCAAAGGTACTATGGTCAGCTCACAGTATCTCTGAAAAGGTGTGGTGAATGTCATCCAACAACTAGATTCTTCATCAAATTCAGTGTGCCAAACAAAAAAGAGTGGGTAGCAGAAATAGGTTCTTCTGGGTGCTTTATTTAAGAGCTTTGCATATATGCATATTATGGTTGCTCTGACCCTTTTTGATTCCAAATCCCACTTAATTAGAATTTTCGGCCATTATGTCAACCACTTATATTGATGGGTTCCCACAACCATCTTAACTAGGTCTGTGGTCTTTTCCCATTGAATATCTATTACATGATCTGCTACCTTCAGAAGATCTTCCCATTCATAGCTGGTTTGCACAGTTAAGCTTCGCTCTAGCATAGTTGCTTTTTCCTTCTGCTAGATGGTGTTTGTCTTGTACATTTTCCTCCACCCTGTTTGCACCCCTTACCTGTGTTCACCATAGTCCTCTTTCCCTCTGCTTCTTTAGAGCTGTATAAGCAGATCCCACCATCTTCCAAGGCCTGAATCCTCTTTTGTAGAATTCCTCTACCCTGGAAATCTCCAAGCTCCAAATCCACAGTTTCCTCCACAACTCTCCGTACTCAAATGTCCTTGGATTATCCAGTCCCTTGTAAATGAGCCTTGATATCTCCAAACTCAAACCTGGGTATTTGCATTTTTAAGTAGCCACAATATCCTTCAGTGCCTTTCCCCATTGCTTGATCCCAGGGGGTAGACAATTTAACCTACCATTATAACCAAAGTATTCTGTCCTGGAGAAATGTTTCCACATAATATCTACTTATTTCTCCAATCAAGTATAAAAACACTTCCATTTTCACAGACTCCCTTTCCTTACTCTTGCAATAACACCTCAGGATTCAGTGCCTCTTTCCACATTTTCTGTGTAAAGTTTGGAGTTTATTAGGATTCCCTTCTTGCCTGCTTGCATTAATTTGCCACTCCTACCCTTTCATACTTAAAAAATAAAAAGTGCGGAGAAAAAGAAAAGAAAAAATATATAAGGAAAAAAGAAAAAAATATATAAAGAAATGAAATGACTTGTCTTGATGAAGGGGGAAGTCATTTCTATAAGTCAACATGTAGCCTTGTATTTATTTATATCAATGGAGGAGAAGATAAAGTTGCCCTGGTCCTTTGAGTGCTGTTAGGGCCCACGCTCCAAAAACAGGTGAGATAGGACCAAAAAAAAAAAGTAGGATCATGTCGCCAGGATAAAAATGAAATGAAATGGATGGATTTGATTTAAACTTAATTAGCGCAATTAATATTGTTAATCTGCAGGTGTTTCATAACTGTCTCCTGTCATATTTGAAATGAAAAACTGATTGCAGGATCTCAGGGGTCACCTTCCCATCCAGGCCCTAAGAGGGCAGCTTCCTTTTCTATGGACCAAAGTTGGAAAAAAATATATATATATATATATATATATTAGTGAACATTTCTAATTTCATAGATTTTAAGCCAACAGGAAGATCAAGACAGTAATCTGTCAGGTGGTAAACTAGTATCATCCCTCAGTTTATAAATTGTGCATAGAAATGAGTATATTATAGAAAGATGATATACTTCTGTCTATTTGGGATCAATGCATGCCAAATGCGGATGCTAAGAAAGGCCTTTTTTTATTTATTTATCACGGCATGAAGCTGATGGAATTACCTGATGCATACCTGGCTTAGTCTGGCCAACACTTTGGATCTGACTAAGGCCTGATCTCAGGCCAATATGAGACGGTCCGATGCTCAAAGCTGAAGACTTCCCACCTGGTTTGGTACTCATTCAGACCTGCTTGCTGGTGCTGATGTCAAGAACATTCAGAAGAAATGGTTATGTCGTCGTAATATATGCTGTACTCTTCACAAAGTTGGTTTTGAAAGGACACTAACCTTTGTCTCAGGATTCTTGGTTAGCTGCCTGTCTCTGCAGGCCACAGGTGCAGCAAATGAAGATGTCAATAACCCATTTAGAGGGTAAGCATATTCCAAATCTAGATGGTTCCTGAAAAATTAATGCAGTTTTGCACTGGCAGACATATCCCAAACAAGCAAGTTTTTATTTGTGACTGAAATCAAATGCCTCCCAGTGCCATTAACTAATGCTGAAAAGCCTCTGCTCCCTTCCCTTGAATTAAATCAGTAAATATACACAGCTGCTGGCTGAATAGGGACATTCAACCTTCAGCTGATACACATGGGTGGTAGTGCGTGGCACGGGGAAGCTCATCCAGAAAGATCACATTAGTAGCCAGTCACATCCAGAAAAGTTTTTCTTCCTTAATATGTCATTCTGGGTGAAGTCACACAAAACAAGCTAGGGAAAGATGTGTTCACAAAATACAATAAGCTTGGTTAGTACCAATCTTGGTTAGGCTTGGAGATGGCCCTTGAGTAGAAAATGGTTTATCCCAGCAAGCTGATTAAGAGTGTGGCATGAGTGTAACTGCTATAAGTTAAAACAGAGAGAAGCAGAACAGGAGAAATGGTCTCACAGCCTTACCCCAACTCTTGACACCACTTCAGAGTCATTGCATCCTTTCAACTTTTTCACTTCCAGCCGTTATCAGCTGAAGCATTTCAAGAGTTCAAGTCTGGGCTTAATTCACCCTTCTGGGTAGCATTTACACCATAGTACAAGCACCCTCTGACCCACAAGTTATTTTTGTATAAGTACCATGCCATCTGATGCCAATGTAAACAAAGCCCATTGACCTATTGTGGCAAATTGTTTGTGTGCTGGGGTTGCAAAAAACGGGGTAGACACATAATCATGTGTTGTGGCAGACGTACTCCCTGACTAATTGTAGGGTCTCTCTTAGATTGAGCTCCCCTGATTTTCCTGAAGAATCTTAATTTGGTTAACGGGGGAAGGTCTCCTACATTCTCGGATCTAGACCTTCTCACCCTGGTAAAATTCCTGGATAGCCACAGCATTTGGAAACGGCTCCAGTTTTCGGAATATAGCATAAATCCGGCCAGAACATTTCATTTCAGTTTTGACTGGACTTTTTGGATCTGATCTTTTTATCCCAACCCATCAAATAGCAAATGGACATTGGCCCAGCTCTGGTTTTCCTCCAACTGAAAAGGCTCCACCAGTTTGATTGAATTAGGAAAAAAAAAGATTGCCTCTCCAAATTGGTTGCAGACATATTGGCATTTTTAAGGATTAAATGTCAGCTGGAAAGAGAAACGCAAACTCACCTGGAGGGCTGCTGTTTCCTCTTGTGAGGAAGTGGTGGCAACGGAGTCCCCCTCACAGAATCCAAGAGAATCCCTCTCAGCCCCTCTGAAGCATCTCCTTCCGTGTGCTCCAGACCATCGTGCAACACCCAGACTTGGTTGCAGAATTTCAGGGGTATTTCTTGACACGTGGAAACCTCCCGGATTGCCTATTATCATTCCTATCGCTTTTTGCTGACTAGAGAAACAATTGAATAAGAAAACAGAGAATAACTCTCCATCTAGAAACCTTTTTGCAAAAGGAGAAGAACCCCATGGATCTTTAGCAACTAAAACATTTATTATGAGGAGGCATCTGGAGAGCAGGAGGCGCTGGCTTATGGGGTGAAAGCATCTTTGCCCCAGAGTTACAGTCATGCCTCCAGAAGCTGTCTCTGCCGCCGAGTCCCCTGCCTGTAAGGTGGCACGAGGCCTCTAAAATTGCAGGGCTAATCCACAGCTAAATTAAAAGCACAGCAGCGACCCACCTCCAGCCCACGTTTCCTTTCCGTTCCTTTTGAAGTCTCAACCGTTTGCTTATTAATCCAGCCTGGCAGAGGCTGGGCTGTTTGGCTGCGCTCAGGGGAAGCCACAAGGAGCTCATTCATTGCACGATGGCAGAAATGGAGGCGGCTTTTACAGAGGCATCTGGGCTGCTGTATATTATTACTGGGTCGGCGCAGTCAGTTCCCTCCAGCAGGGCTGCTGGGCTGGCATCTCGGCTGTTGTTTTGGAACAGAGCAACCAGACAGGCAGGCAGAGCGCAGGGACGGGAAGAAGAGCACGGAACGACTCAGTGCCTTCAAAGGGCGTGAAGTCAACCAAAAGACAAAAGGAAGCCAACAAAACACGGAACTCGTGTGGCAGCTTTGCAGGGACATCTGCACGGGAGGTCAAAAACGTCAAGTTGGCTTGTGTGACTGCTTATAAATGTATAACTCATAAAGTGGGGCTTCGATTGCCTGGCTGTGGCCACCCTCTTGACTTCCCGTGCAGATGCCCTGCAGGGTTGTGATCTGACGCACCCCCACTGGGAGATTTTCTAGCTCAGATGGCAACATTTGGGAGGTCACCTCAAGAGTGTGATGGGAGGAAAAGACTTAGGAGACCAGATGTCCCGGTAGGCATGAATTAAGGCAGGAAGAGCCGTTGATAAGCTTCCCAGGTTTGTTCTGCCACGGCCAAGCCCCAGCCTTCACGTAAAGGATTCCTCTCCCATGTTTAACGTGTATTATGAAGGTTGAGGTCATGAAAGAAGTGAGTGGCTGTCCGCACACCATCAACCCCGATTTGGACGAGTCAATGTTAGAGGCCAGGCAGGGAGGGTTGAAACAAGTACAAAAGCTCCTTCTGCGGGGAGCGTAAGAGGCCAAGGAATTGGGGCTGGGGTCGCTTCTCAGGGTTTGGAAGTGCTCTTTTGTTGATCTCCTTTTCACAAACAAAGGCGGGTTATGATTACAGCTGAGTTCACGCTTCTTTGCCCAATACAGGGATGCCTAAAGGAAAAGTGAACACCTTGAACAGGCAGAGTGAAAATATCGCCCAGAAGGACCTCAGCGATGGCCACACACACACACACACACACACCCGTGAAAAGAATATCTGCTGCATTCTCCAAACTCTGAGCAGGGAAAGCGAGTTATTTCTTCTGCATAGTGCCCAGAGCATTAAAGAAATCCAGGCCACGAGTGTTGTGTTTTTTAAAAGTTTTTTGTCAAGTGCCTGTTTTCTGATTTGAAATTAGCTCTGATTTGCATCGCTCTCTCCACCTCTGTGGCTTCTGAGATTTCGGAAACATTCCCTATGCTTCAAAACAGATGTTTCATTTATAAGAGCTATCAATTGGCTTTCAGAATTCTCAGAAAGCAGCCTTCAGTGTTCAGTACGACACGCGTACCTTTAGCCGTTTGTCCTTTCTGATTTTAAAACCCTTCTGAATAAATACAAAAGGTGAGTGACTTTGACGTAGTTGGGGGACAGCTGTAATATATGGGGAGGTAAGACTAAAATGCAGGAAATTGTGCTGGTTTGGTCGAATCCATTCAGGAAAGGACTATTTCCCCTGCTGCTCAATTTCCAGGTTGTGTGATCCATAAAGAGTTTGGTCAATGTGGATCTTCAACAGTTACAAAAATAAATTGCCAAGCTTAATGGTTTCCATGGTGAAAGTCTCAAAAGAGCCGACATAGAGAGCTACCATGCTATAAAAATAAACACAGAGGCACGTCTCCAGCATGTTCTCCACGGTTCAGGCAGAAGTGGGTGGTGTGTCACTATTCCAAAGATCTGCAACTGCAAATGCGTCGTGCAAACAAAGAGCTCTGATCAAGGTGCTGCTCAGGAGCCCACCAGTGTGTGGCTTTAGTGGTGAGTCCATGCTCTGACCATGGTCAGCTCTATCTGGCAGCGGCTCTTTAAGGCTGGGCAGATTGAGGCCAAACTGCTGAAAACAGTTACACCAGAAGCCCCGTGGTCCGTACAGCAGGACTCATGCTACCGTCTCCAAAGGTGTTTCAAAAACCCATAAAACCTATTGGATCGTACCAGAAATCAGCTTTTTCAAGATGGTTAGCTTTACATGTCACACCTGATCGTTGCTGGCCTGTTGATAAGCCAGGATTGGCTTTGCACAGCATTTACAATGGTTTACAAACCACAATATCTAGTTTTTCAGCAGGCGAAGTCAAAATTAAGTAAATCAGATAGTTGCTTAATGCACTGTAGGAAGGAAGGCTATGGTTCTTTGTTTCTTAGGTCTTCTTAAAACTATTTTCTAGCTTCTGGCAGAAGTCTTTCCCATCCTGGCTTTCAACAGTCTTTTGTCTAGAGATGACATAAGGTTAGCAAACTTGGATAATAAACTCTTGTCCTGCTTTATAGGCCCTCTTCTATATTATATAAACAAAATAAAACATATTGAGGCTTTAAAAATCTGGACAAAGCAAAGAAATAAAAATCATCAGGATTTTTGCAGCCCCGATATGGCAGTCCTAACCAAAATAAAACCATAATCTAACACTTTCTAGCCTGGGAACAAATCCTATTAAATTCAGTGGGACTTACTTACTATACAGCAGATGTGTATAAGGTTACACTGCAATGGTGTTTCTCGGTCCTAATCTTTTGAGTTTATTTATTTACAAAAAACAGGTGCAAGTCAAGCTTGAGAAAATGCGTAGCCCACAAGTCATGGATTAGGATAAAACACACTGCGAACTTTCAGGGGATAGAAGTGCTTCTGACGTGGAACCACAGGTTACTGATTCTCAGCCCCCTCCCCCAGATAATTCCTCATACTGGAAGTCCCCCCAACCACGGGGAGCAAAGCAGATGTGGAAATCTTGAATTGGGGAGGGGATGCAGGGGGATGGAGTTCTTCCTCTCCTGGGTCCCTGAGAAAAACAATTCTATGCTCAGAAGGACACCCCTGCATTTCACCCCTAGCCTTCCATAAGGCCCTCTTGCTGCCCAGGAGATGATGGCCTCATTTTCACAAACTGCAGAAGATGCAGTAAGAACGTATGTGGCCAACAGAAGTTGGAATGCAGCAAGGAGAGAATCAGGAGACGCTATCGTGGCCTGATTCCCATGAGACGTTTGTGGTAAGTTGCCATCGGCACCAACTTCCTTCTCACCCTGGAACTGTCAAAGGATGCCAGTTGGGACTGACCGGGGGAAGCAGCAAGCCCACCAGACAACACACTGCCAGACCTTTAATTTGAAATGTAGACACTTCTACAGTGCCCTCACTTTTATTCTCCAACTCCTCAAAAGTCATTTGAAGATGATTTGCAATTGTGTTCATTTCCATTGACTCAAAATGCTGAGAGCAGGGAGTGAAAAGCACTGCCCCTTTCACTGAATAAGCCACAATGGCCTAGGTCACACATCATGGCAAGCTATCATTTTATGAACCAGAAGAGCTGGATTCACACTCAGCTGAAACTAAGTGAATCTTCTTTTGGCCTACGATGATTCGTTGTGATGAACTGAATCCCAAATTAGTGCAATAATTAACCAATGTTCCCTCATAACCCATAATATTTTAATCGTTTAAATGAATGAAGGGTGGACCTAAAAGGATCTCACTATAGGAATCTCAGTGGCTTAACCAAACTATAGTTCCAAAAATCCTGCTTGGGAAGTCATGCTAGTTAAAGGAGCATTGAACTGAACTTAGAAAAGAGTAATATCTCTCATTATGCATTATAATAGCTGGGTAATTTAATTGTCACTGGTTCTGATGGCCAATTGCAACACTATGAAAGTACATGTGAAGTTAAAACCTTTTATTTTTAACATTCCTGATTTTATTTCCTTAATTGTTCTAATAATGGTTAGCTCTGTTGGAAGCACTGACTCCCAGCATCGCACAACCTCCTGATCACGAGAGGCAGTGGGGTAGAGAAAGGGAGGCAGTTGGGAGACAGGAGACAGGCGTGGCCCAACCTCCAAGTATTTCTGGCAGGAAACATACAGTAATTTCTGCTGCAGTTCCAAAGAGCTCTTCACCAGCCCCAATCAGGTGAGGTTCCCAGGAACAAACCCAAAGGTCTTCCTTTGCAAATGTTACGGTATTCTTTTTGGATGAGAACTAACTTGGGGGTACAGAGGGCATTTTGATAGGGGCCTTCTCAACTTTGGCAGCACCCCTGGATATGTAGTATCTGAATAAGGCAGCCCGTTGACCCCACTGTCCTAATTCTGAGACTAAAGCAAGTCTCTGTTCCAATGCAATCTGGCAAGAACTGGAATTCGGGGGGCTGGTTCACACAGTCTGCTGTATCATGATGGGATTTGCTTGATTTAGCTTTAGAGTCTGTCTGCCCCAGGCATTATGGTTTGTAAACCACGACGTATGGCTTAGTGTGTTGAGCCAAACCAGAGTATTGCGATTTTTGTTCAATATACCATTGTTAAACAAATCATGACTTAGATGCATGTGAACCTGGTTTCAGAAGGTGTCAGAAGGGCACTTCTTACCTTGATTTTTTTATTTTTATTTGCTTGTTTAAGAAACCACATCCTCCCCCCGCCCCTCGTTTGTACTGCAAGAGCAGCAGCGAGATGGTCTTAGCTGATCCTGGATTCTCAACACGGTTGGCTGCTAGCTTGAGGGATTCCTGGTCCTGGGAATTTCAGGTCTGTTGTCTGGAATGAAAAGCTGGGGGGGAAAAACATCTTGAAAAAGCAAACTGCAAGCCCCTTCAAAAGGCTGCCAGGAGGACTGCAGAAGTGACATTGGCGGGGTCTAAACTCCTCTCAAGGGATCTTGATCTTAACCCTTAAATCTTGCATTGGTTGGGACCCCCCCCCCCCCGCCCCAATTCATTTGACTTCTTGGGAGACTTTTTGTTTCAGGCTCTACGGTGAACAAAGGGGCTGAAATTTTGGGAAACTCTCCCCCTTGAGCTAATGACATTAAGGGGAAATTCTACAAAAGGGCAGCCCGGTGGGATTTCTGACCTTTCCAGCTGGAAAAGTCAAAGGGGGCAGAATGGTTTGTTTATTGAAAACAAAGACGCCTATTGAATCTGCAAGGTGAGTTTTCTTTTGCCGAGGCCCCTTAGCCTTTGCTCTTTTGCAGGCCAGCCCAACGCAAGCCTGCTCAGAGAACCTCTCATTGTAATCAGCCAGGCTTGCTCCCAGGGAGGTGTGCGCACAGCATTGTAACATTTCAATTTTAATTTCATCAGAGCAGTTTGGCCCTGATTACACCTTATAGATGGAAAAGAACAACAGTCACATTATTGTTAGCCTCTGGGTATTGCAAGCAACCATAAAGGGTTGTCCATCCAAGCAAATGATGTGCCTTATGTTACATGATCCTTAGGGAACCCTCCCGTGGAAACCTTTCGGAAGATAAGATGCCCCCGTCTTCTTCTTCTTCTTCTTCTTCTTCTTCTTCTTCTTCTTCTTCTTCTTCTTCTTCTTCTTCTTCTTCTTCTTCTTCTTCTTCTTCTTCTTCTTCTTCTTCTTCTTCTTCTTCTTCTTCTTCTTCTTCTTCTTTGCTGTGCAGCTGGAAATTGTGCGCTGAGCAAGAACAGCCTCTTTGTTTAGTGAAATGAGTTGGTTAAGCTGCACAGGCTAAAACCCCCAATGCGCTCTACCACAATGATGTCATTACCACGATATAAAGGGATCTGCTCGTATGATAAGACTCACCAATCATATCCACTGGTTTCTTACCTGCACCCTCTGCGAAACTGAAAGGCTCAGTTCAGGCTGCTGATCTCATTCAAAGGTGCTGAGTCATTTGCCAGACTTCCAGAGGTGCTGGTTTTCTACTGAAAACCGACGCTCGTTGTTTTGACGGTCATCTGTTATTAATATTTATAGGGAAAATTGTGGTCATGTGTATGAACTTCCCCAACTCAGTGCCCCCTTAGTGCCCTTTGGAATGAGGCAAGCTGCAGGTCAATATAATGAAAGATACCAGACTGGGAAAAGCTAATATTAAAAGTAAGCGTTTTGAAACAGCAAAACCTCACATCCCATCCACTTGCTTATCTGTATTTATTAATCAATCTAATTAAGCAAGCAAGGGTGTTGCACGTAAAGAACAGGCAGAGCTTCAGTCACACCTTTGCAGCCACCATCTTAACCTTTTCTTGCCATACCCTGTGGACACCTCACACCCATGGACGTTGCACCAGCTCTCCAAGTCCTCTTGCATTTCCTTCTCTCTTTCCTTAACTTGTCAAGAAGTTTGTGCTGCAGCTTGATCTTAATGACTCAGGAAAAGGTCTCTCTAGCAATGCACTCATCTCTTCAAACGGATCCATCTAAATTTGGGTTCTCAACATGCAAAGCCATAAAGTCGCTCATTTGGTTTTGACATGATCTGAATCACTGTGGTCTGTAAACAGTGATTTGGGATTCAGGATTATGTGTGAAGCAGGTTATAATGTTTTATTCAGCAAACCATGACAACTGCAAACCCTGGGTATTATACAGTATAAATCCAGCCTAAGCCTCAGAACCACACAATAGAGATATAGCTGGCAGTTCTTGCTCATAGCAATCCCTGAATCTGAGATGTTAATCTGAGCATCACTGCTGAGCAAGGAACTATAAGCAGCATTAGACACTCTTGAGCTGTCTGTGTCTTTGCTTGAATTGCATAAACCTTTGCACATCCGATATTGTTACCCTAGCATTTAACCTATCGTAATTTTTGGCTGCATGTCCAGAGATGCTAAATCTTATTTTTGACTTCCAATATATGTTTAGAAGTTGTTAAGGAACGCTCCCAGTGCACACAGGAGAACCATGTGCTCTGCTCTGCACAACTGCAGAAATGGCACAGCAGGCCTCTTGTTCCTGAAACAGTAGCTTCTTACCCCACCTGCTTACACACACATGCACACACATCACGTTTGACAGATCATAAGGGGGAAGCATCTGAATTAACAGTTGTTCTCACAACTAGCGAAAAAGTGCTGAGCCGATCCATTTCTGAGAAACCAAAATCATTTCGGGGAGGAATACGAGGCAACAAGTGCCGTGCTCTTGTTTGTGACTGTATAAAAAGATATGCAAGGAAGAACTGCTGGCCACTACACACCGAGGAAAAATATGTGGGCATGGCATTTGCAAGCAGAATAAAGAGGGAAGCGTTATCACACTGTCATTTTCTTCACAGTTAAAATGCTTGCTGGAGTTGAAAAGAATGCAGGAAGCTGTTAATTCTAAAACTCAGATAAGAGAGAATCAGAGATTTTGTTCAAGAGGCCACTTGGCCATCAAATTCACAATAACGTGAGGAAATTCTAATCACCCCAGCTGAGATATCAGAAACGAATCCGGGAGAGGGTGGGAAGTGGGGAAAAAAAAAAAAGTGCCGTTTTCTGCTGGGCGCAGAGCTTTTCTTCACGTCGAGTCTTCTGATCGGGGGTGGGTAGCCCATTTTCTGGGAGGTGGGCCCTCAACGCACCCAGGCAGAATTCCAGAGTTCTCTGAGTCCTCATCCATTCTAATGGCATTTCTTTCACTGGGGTGGGGGTGGGGGGAACCCCTCAGAAATATATTATTATTTTTAAAGGTTGCTTCTTGGAGATGCGGTGTAGGACTTTCCCCACCCTAACCTTCAAATTCACAAAAACAAACTCCCTGCTGTACTTGAGTGGGCTATCCCTAATCCTTTGGAGAAGTGGTGAAGAATTCTGGAAGACCCTTGTCTTCTAATTTCATTAACTTAAGTTAATGAAGCTGAGTTTCAGGAGCCAATGGAGCCAATGGATGAATCCACATTTTTCTTTCTGAACCTTTGTGGCTGTTCACTTTGAAGTTACCTTGTTTTCTCATTTGTAAATGTTGTTGAAGGAAGTTCCCTGGAGGTGTGTACAGGGCAGAATAGAGAAGCTTTTACCAAATAAAATTTGCTGAGAAGAGCAATCTAAGTAATGTGGCTGCTTAAAACTGCAGTCTCAAGCAAACCAATAAGATGATCTTCATAAAGGAAAAGCTACTATTATATAATCCTAAATCTGGTATCAAAGAACAACTCAATGAAACCAATTCTGTAATACATGTTTCCAGACATTAGCCCAATGCTTGTGTGCCTGTTAAGCTTCACACTATGTTTTGGCAGCAAATCACAGGTTTCCAAATGCTTATGTACTTACTTAGGACTCAGTCAGTCTTGGTAGATGACTCTCAGATAGAGTTTGGCTACTTTCCAAACTTTATTGCCGATGAGAACCAACCAACACAATCCTCCATCCCCCACAGCAGGCAAGGATTTCCAACCCTATGTACCCATCCTCCAGCACTGACTTTCGGCTTTTCCCTACCACTTTCTGAGCCAACAGAGCCCAAATGACTGCTGTCATTCATCTCCTGGTGGACGTATAGAGGAAAGGAGGGGTTGTTAATCAGCCTCAGGCAGAGTAAAGGAGAGGTTTCCTCTAAGTCCAGTCCAATTCCGCATAACTTCATCCACACAACTGTGTCTCTTGCCATTGGGCACAACCCTTTGGGTTTCCTTGTCATCTCTATCCAAATACTAATCAGATCCCAGTCTTCGTAGATTTTTGGGAGTCTTGGTGGGGCGCTGCTTCCTAACTGTGCGCCAACATACTTTCAGTGGACCCGGAAGGTTGCAGCATCCTACATATTTCAGGACCCCATCCTCACAGAAGTACAAGCTTTGCACGTTTCAAGGTTTGGTTGCCTAGGCAGAGGTTTTTCGATGGACTGATGGGAGCTGTGCAGGGATAGGCCAGCTTTCCACAGAAATCAGGCTATGTAAGGCCATATCTTTTCTATTATGAAGGACAGAGTATGACAAGGTCTACACAGAGGCCCACCCAACTTTGCAGTTTGACTCTTATAAGTGGCGTCTTCTTCCCTGGTTTACTGCTTTATCCTAGGCTGAAGAGTCTCTCTGCTGCAAAGCTTCATTATAATATGGATGGTCCATCACTTAACTTCCCTTACCCTTCTGCATCTAGAGCAAGAATGCCCTTTAGTCTTGGGTTTCTCTCCAGGGTCAGGTAAGGTGTACCTCCAATGCGAATTTCAGAAGCATCTGGAGGCGGGTGTGGGGGGAGTTTTCAGAACAGCATTTCCCCCCATTGTGATGAAATGACTACAGCATCTCTCTTTGTTTTCAAATATTTAGGACTGTGATGTTAAATTTAGTCTGCTTTGAACCAATCTAAAGCTTTTCAAGCCTGATAGTGACAGCTTCTGCCTCCTGCTTCCTCAGGAGACTCCCAAACTGTCAGTTCAGTCTTAGATTACCAAACTGCTAACCAACTGCAAATTGTTCTCTGAATGGGACACCTGCTTACAGAAAGGTGATCCCAAGAGTACCATTATGTATCTATAAGCAGCCTTCTATCTCTCCAATATGCTGATTTTGTCTTTGCTTCATTTTGCATTTTTAACATTTCTGGCACCAAAGCCAAGTTTCAGAATTCAAAACAACAATGGAAAAACATCAGAGGTGTTCTGTTAGCCACTTCCCATCCGCGACCTTCCCCCGAAGTTCTTATTCCTCACTCCCACGAGTTTTAAACCTGCTGCCTTTGAACAAACACGTGCAGGCATTGGAGAGAGGAAGGGGAACTTCACCAGTGCTTGAAGAAGTTGCTGCAATTCAGTAACAGTTGAATTTGAACATGAAAAGCACAACGCCACGTTTCAACTTTCTCTGACCTTGTGAGAAGCTTGTCCTGCTAAGATTCAGTCTGAGAAGTTTTCCTTGATGGGTTGAAAAGTGATGAGGAAAATCCCCATGACATTTTAGCATCATAGGGTAACAAAGGGGAGGGGAGGGGAGGGGAGGGGAGGGGAGGGGAGGGAGGGAGGAAGGAAGGAAGGAAGGAAGGAAGGAAGGAAGGAAGGAAGGAAGGAAGGAAGGGAGGGAGGGAGGGAGGGAGGGAGGGAGGGAGGGAGGGAGGGAGGGAGGAAGGAAGGAAGGAAGGAGAAGCAGAGCATATACAGAAAAGTTGGCAAACTAATTTTTTGATTTGGATTTACAACATAGATCTGGGAAACCATATCTTCTCAGCTTCAAATCTCCACCTTAAGCTAGGAGATAATTTCACTCTATAATCAGAAGAAAGAATGAGATAACATTATAATGTTCTTAGTATACTAAGAATGAATCCAGCAAAAGTGCATTAGTTTAATGGATTTACATGGTTGGATCATAAGGTCATTTGATATAATGGTTCAGAAGATTTGCATGTAGGGGAGCATTCACCTGTATGATTATCTGCTTTCCAAAGTGGGAAAATACACAATAACTATAGCTATTTAACAGAGCTGCTAACCCTGGTAACTACAAATCTCTCTAGAACAGGAACACATACCTGACAGCAAGTATCATACGGTTCTCTGTTTTTTGTTTTGAAGGGGGGAGGTATAGACATGTTAATCTGATGCAGCTACAATGCTTAGCATCTGTAGACTATATTTTATGCCTCCCAGAAACAAGATCTTGGTATTATTTGCAACAGCCCTGTATGGCGGACCAATTTTGCAGATGGCTGACCTCAGGTCCTCTGATGGAATTAGGGCTTAGATTAAAGACAAATGGAAGACTTCTGAGTTTGCAGAAAATACTGCTGTGATTTATGCATCCTTATTCAGGCATAGCTCCCACTTTAATTCAGTGCAATTTATCGTAGTGGGGTGGGGCACAACATTAGGCCATTTTGCTAACATTTGTGGCTTAGGTTTTCTCGACCGGAGCAGAGTCACTGAACAGCCAGCCCTGTGAGGAGGCACAACCCCAAACCGAACAAAGCCAGCTGAGCACTTTCGCCACACCACAATTAAAGATTCTGTACAAACATCTCAGGCCCAAATAGTTCTGCTAATTGCATCCAGCACAACTCTGGGATTCAGACATAGAAGGTTTTAGAGACCTGAAAGGAAAGGCATTTCAGTCTTCAATGCACCGCCACAACGTCAAAGGCAGTATCTGTAGAGTTCTTATCACAAGAATAGGCAGCATAATCCGTTGGAATTGGGCAGCTTATAAATTTAGATGAAGATAGATTGATGATAGAGAGATAGAGAGATAGATAGAGATGATAGAGATAGATGATAGATAATGATGATAGATAGATGATGATAGAGATAGGTAGATAGGTAGATAGGTAGAGATAGATGATAGATATGATAGATGATGATGATGATGATGATGATGATGATAGATAGATAGATAGATAGATAGATAGATAGATAGATAGATAGATAGATAGATGAGAGAAAGAGAGAGAGAGTGCATGGCCACTTCTGTGCCTACAGAAATTCCTTTGGCACAAGGCCAGACATTTCATCCAACTTTAATTTTATATATATATAAAAGAGGAGGATTAGGAAGCTAGGATATCATAAAATTCCTGCCTTCCAATGTCATGGTTCTTCCCAGAGATTCCTCTAGGTCCATGGAGGCATTTTCAGAAACCAGAAGCATTAAGTGGCTATTGTTCCATGTCTGATTTGAAGGGGCATCCATGTAGATCAACTTCCCCATCATTCCCCACAGATCTCTTCCTCCCTCTCAGGCAGAATGACTGCATGGAACAGCTTACATACAAACAGCAAGCTCATTTTTCAAATGATATGTACAGTGAAAGCGATTCTATCCAAGATGAATGATCAGAAGACTTGGGGGGATCCCAGACTAGCAAAGCAGACCCAAGAATAAAGGACAGAAATTGAAAGGGTAGAGATCCCAAAGTAGCTCAGCAAAATTTGGGTCTGTTCAACGGGCACTGAATACTGAGTATCTGCCATTAGGGAAACCAGAAAAGTGAGGGAGGAGGAATGGAATGGAGTATCCTAGCATTGGGTATGGCTGACTATGAGCCTAGCAGACAGGCTGGGCTCATGTAAAAACTTACCCCTGGGATGGACGTAGATGTTTTCTTTCTGAATGCAGCAGATTTTGTAAATACTGAACTCACAGCAGCAGTCGTCTTACAGAAGTCCACATCTACAGTATGTTTGCTGAGTTGTCACTTTATTACCGGAGCTCTTGTGCCCCTCCCTTCCTGCCACCTAATATTTTGTAAGAGCCCTGGAAATATCCAAAAAAGGTGTTCCATTTAACTCTAGATGGCTGCTGTAAGTGCTGCTACTTGTGTTCTAGCTATCCATAATATACCAATGGATCTTGTTAAGTTGCTGCTCCCACCCCAAATGGTCTTTTTGCCTAGCAACAAAAACAGTAGCAATTAGACTATTCCTCAAGACTCTTAAACAGATTTAATGAAAAATTGAAAAGGTGCTTCTTCCCCAAACATACAGCATTAAAGGGAATTCCTTCTAATTCTTTTTAAAATTTCTGATTTCTTTGAAACTGCTGCTGCAAATGCAGTGGCAACCAGAAGAACATCAAAGAAGGAAAACGGATCAAGGATTTCTAGATGAATATTCATTCAACTCAGTGGTTGAAAGAGAGTGTACCTCCATGCTCCGTTTTTTCTTCAGATCATGTAAATCCTTCGTCTCAGTGTGCCTTCGTGGGCTCCAGCAAACCTACAAGAAGATTAATTCATTGCCATTCTACTCAAAACTCATCATTTTGAAAACAAGATTTTCAATCAAAGCTTTTGGCCATGAGGAGCTGGGCTTAGCCGTGATCACACAAGTTCCTGTTGGTAACTGCATAGAAGCTATTGAGCATTTCAACCCAACCAGCAAGTCATCAAGCAAAACTCAGCAAAACACAATGAAATAGTTCTGCTTTTGAAACGGTATGCTTCCAGGCCTGCCAAGAAAGGCAGGAAGATTGGGGATTAATGGGATTTTATTTTAGAGGAAACCTGCTGGTTTCAGCAGTGCTGTGACCGAAGACCTGTCAAAAACGATGACTGAAAAACACTCCAACTGAAATAGCTTGGCCCAAGACAGGACGGAAGAGTCACTTACCATCTCCAGCATCAGTGGCTCTGTTCACAAAGAGTAAAAGAACCTGACACCACAATCTTCTTGATTCCATTGGGGATAGTTTGGGACCTTAAGATCTTATTATGAAGACTGAGAGGTGCTATAAATCCGTGACTTCCTGAACTTTTGACAGAGGGATCTCCAGCATCAGAACATGGAGTGTGCAGAGGTGACTCAAACTGGATGTCTTTGCACAGACAGATATTTCTGAACAAGTTAGAACATGTTTAAACATTGCCTTCACTTGCTGCTTACTTCTTTTCTCATCTGAGAAAATGATCAAGGCTATTATATTGAGCTAACATTGATACTTCCCCTATAACTCTGATGCATTTTGAAAGGCCTGTGTATTTTGATGCATCGGAAATCAGAAGACATTTACTCCACTGTGGGTAAGCCTGATTTAGCTTCAGTTCAGCTCCATATTCTCAGAGCATCTCTTCAAATTTCCTTTCCAGGAGAGTCAAGCTTTTCTGTGTACGTACAGCTTTACTAACAGTCTCTTCCCTTTGAAGTGAAATGTGAAATTTCTGCATCACACTGAGTCTGCTTAACCATGGTTTAACTGAATAAGCCCCAGCCCCCAAGCCATAAGACATGGTTTACAAATAACAGTGGCTGGATTCATGATTCATGAACTGAAAACCAAACAAGTGACAATATGTGTCATTTATGAACTGGTGCTTTGTCTCCTGCTATCTTAGATGTGCAGCTGTTGTATATGGGCCTCTTCCGTGAAAAGCAGGATGGATCCATGAGGTTTCAAGATTCTTAAGGGTTTTTTGTTCCATCTATGACAAAGGGCAGGTAGGTACTTTCACAGCTATGTGGAGACACAGTTTCAGAGGGAAAAATGTGGTTTCTAGTACACGTGGGCATCTGTGGGGAGGACCTTTGGTGGCTGAACTTTTCCTGGGGGATCCTAGGAAAAAGCAAGTTTGCTTCAGTGCTATCTACCTGCCCCTGCATGCTCCAGGTCCCATTTTGCTCTTCTCCTCTAGATCATTACACATCTATCAGTACTCACAGCTCAAGAGATGGTAAAATCTTACTCTAGGTGACTTCATGAACATGTCCATGGAGGAAGGGTTGGCAACAAGACAGAAAGGGCTTGTCACAGCTACCTTCCAGAATGCTTGTTCAACCAAATCCAACTTGGTTGAGCTTTGGGAGATCAGCCAAGGTCAGGTAGGGCTACCCCCTAACCAGGAACTTCAAAAATAGAATGTATGAAATCCCAAGCTGGTAACCTCAGATAGGCTACACTATAATTCGCAGAATTCTGAGAAAGTAGGGCAACCACCTGGCAGTTGGAGGCCAGTTGTGAATTAGCTATGTTTAAAAATAGCCACACCTTCTTAGAGGAAAAACTTTAAGTAGAAGTGTTCATTGGAGAGAAATACCAAATGCATTTAGCTCCTTGTCCCTGCACCTTGTTTTCTAGGAGTTCTGTAAAAGCAGAGCCTTCTCTGTTCTGGCACCCTCTCTGAGGAGTGCTCCGCATCGTAGGATTCAAGCTGTGCTGCCTTTAGGGACTTCTGAAAAACTCACCTCTTCATCCAGGAATCAGTGGATGGGTCCTCAGTCTTTAAATGCTTTAAAACTCTTCAGTGATTAAATAATTATTAATTGTCTCACTGTGTGTGTGTGTATTATATGTTGTCGCCCAGTGTCTCAGCTTGCTTTGATTGATTGATTGATTGATAGATAGATAGATAGATAGATAGATAGATAGATAGATAGATAGATATAGATTTTGTCAGTGAGATTTGCCCTGCCAGAATAACTTGAGGACCAGATTGTTAAACAGAGGAAAAATGCAGAGAGTCTCTGCTCACATATCTTCAAAATTAAGCCACCATTTTGGCATTATTAGTTAGCGGGGCCTGGATTGCATAACTTCTCCCCCCCCCACCCCCAAGTTAAGGAACATTAACTTAGCAAATTTTGTTAGAACTAAAGCAAAATTATTTGAAGCTCTAGAAGCAATGAGTTAATATTAAAAGTGCCTCACAGCAACGAAGCAAGCTAAGTACTTCAAGTTCTTAAGTACAAACTGGAATCAATTTGGGAGGCATAGAAAGTACTAAACACTGTTTATTTAGCAAAAGTGAGGATGAATTTCTCTGGAAGTACAGATAAGGGAAATGGGGTTTTCTGTCTTTTCTGTCAAAGGTATCTCATGAATTAATAAAATTGTTTCTAGAAAAGACAATGAATGCATGAGGGACAAGCTCGGTAAAAGATCAGGTTGGAGCTGGGAGTTCAGGCAAATAACGGGAAGAGGAAAGGGAGAGAAAATGTTACTGGACTGAGAGGAAGAAGAGTTTATTCATATCATTATGAATACTCCAGGGTAGTTTTCCCCTTACTGGAGAAAAGCCATTATGGAGGAAAATGCGAAGTAGCTATTGGGAGACAATTCTGTGGAACCAGCCTGCATACATCGTAACATTTCCTTATTTCTTGTCTTCCCAGGCCAAAGCACCCATATGTCACCAGTAACAAGAACCACACTGTTGGCAAATGTGCTTTAGGTTTTCCAAGATGAGGGAAGTAACCTTGTCCCTTGTCCCTAAAGTTCAGGTATAATCCTTTGCCAACAACACCCAACTTTGTCTCTTCATTTGGGCTGCAACTAGCAGAACTCATAACCTAAACATCTGGTCTAATTTTTGGGTGTTGTGGCTTCTTCCCTGTCTCCTGGCCTTTTCTCTAACAACTTGCTAGATGCAGAATTCGGGAAAACTCATATCGTTTTGGATGATCCTAAGCAGCTGGTGGCTTTGATAGTATTTGGAGGGAGACCACCATCATGGAATCTCTGGAGTAGATTGGGAAGTTGAAAAACATAGGACAAACCTACATGAAGCAGAAAGAAGAGTTGTGCAGAAGTCTTCCCATGCTCTTGTTTCCCATAAAGAGGGAGATTCTGCTCATGGAAGAGAGCCAGAAATACTATTGCCTTCTCCCTGTCTCCAAACCATGGACTGGATGTCATAGAACATTACGGGCCATAGAAGTAAATCATGAAAATTCACATGCAGGCGAAGTTGATAATAAATTGTGTGCCTCCTTGTGGTGAACAACCTGCTCTTACATCATTTGAATCACTGGATGGATCAATCTATCAAAATATAGGAACTTGGAAGAAAAAAGCCTTTCATTCTTGCTCCAAGGCACTATGTAAACAATGAGTGCCCTCGTGCCATTTCAGCTAGCTTAAGAAAAAAGAACATGACAGCATCTGTTTCCAGTTCAAGGATTTGTAGAGTTCTTGTGTCAGAAAGTGGCATTTTCAGCCGGAGTATTTTGTGTTGCCTGGTGTCATTCATCATGTGTCTGTAGACTTGGGGCTTGCAAGATCTACTCGGTTTCCAGACAACCCTTGGCTGCAACCACTCACCATTTATATTCTCTAAGAGGGATTCTTGAAAAAAATATGATGTGAAGGGCTCTAATTTTGCTTTCCAGCAGGATCGTTTCTTATTTAAATGCTCTAATGGAAAGAACCCTTTTCCAAAAATGAAAGCCAGGTGGGGCAGGGAATCAGAGAGGCACAAAGGAGAATCCCATAGGTATATTTGAATGGGGCTTACACCTGCCCTGCCCTAGGCTCCCTAGCTTGAAATGGGCAAAGGTTTTGCCTCCATGGATCACCCAGAGCGGCCAGTAGCAGCTCATGCATGCACCTTTGATCCACAATCATCTTCTGTTAAGAGTAGACACTCACCATCCCACCACCTTGAACAGGGCCACTAGATCCTGGAAACCTATTCCACATCTTTGGTTCCCTACCACAAAGGGACAGGGAGAGCCCAGATACCTGAACCACAGGCACTGATAGGAAGAGGGAAGCCACATGGCTTCCTTTCTAACTTCAGTCACCCTCCTTCCAACAGTTGGCTTCCTACTGTCATTCATTGATTAGGTGCCATCAAGTAGTTTTCAACTCCTAGCAACCACGTAGATAGATTTTCTCCATGACGATTTATCCCTAACCTGGTCTTTCAGGTCTTCCAATGGTGCCCCCATAGCCACTGTAACTGAATCCATCCACCTTGCCTTGGCCATTTATGCAGTGTGGGAGAGGTGAGCTGCTCAGGAATGGTGTGATTGAAACCACAGGCCACCGTAACTGTGGATGATAATGACTGGGAGGGCTCTTGAGCTAAGAAAAGCAAGGGAAGGGAAATGGCAGCTTGAAGGCTTTGTAGCAACCTCTTAGTTGCATTGTCAAACCCAGGGGGTGCGATTAACAGGTATTCTGATAGTTTCCCCTTCTTTTCAGCAAAGGACAAGTCATGAAAAGTGACAGATTATGTGATTTCTCTTCCTCTTCCTCCTGTGTGTGTGTCTGCGTAAGGGAGTTATATTCCTCTAGGACCTGCAACAGTTCAGGAGAGGGCACTGATTTTGGCTTCCTGTTTTCCACAGGTCAGATCAGCAGAAGTGAAGACAACCAAAACTGCTTTCAAGCTTCTTCCAAGGGGGTTTTGATGGTGCAGAAATACCCTGACACTCAGGACATTGGTTTGGTTAGTGGCTGCTGGGGTCCCCGGTGAATGAGTGGCAGCATCAGTATGAGCCGAACTGGTGAGCCCAAACAAGAGGTCTTGGTCTGCTGTTGCAAGTTCCAATCCTATCCTTTCAGTCCTTAAATCTAGATAAGGAGATAAATATTTTTATTTCATGTTAGAGCAGCTTTTGCAGCGTTGCCTTGTGTAAATAATTGAGTAGGAGAACACTTTTACGTGACAAATGGCCCTCTCAATTTTTGATTAATTTTGTTTTAATGGCATCTTTCAAATAAATGTTCGCAACCCTCTAGATGAAGCACATAGTAATTTCCAGGCACAGGGTTTCCCTTCCTTTCCTCCTCTGGAGAAATGGGGATCAGGTTTCCCTGCATTTTGTCATTATCCCCAGATGACCGCTGTTTTCACAGCCTCATTATTCAGAAGGCTTGTCTGCAATAGATTGCTACTCCTCTTCCACTTTGGACCAATTTCATTTTCATATTGTTTCCTTCTGAATTTCTTCCTCCTGGGAAAACACCGCCAGGGATGGCTCATCCATAAACTTCATGATCCCTTAGGAATCCAGGCATGGCAAATATGCATAGAACAGACACAGGGCCACAATGGGTCGTTTGCAGATAGGCCCAGGAGGGTGGGAGTCAAAGCAGACAGGAGTTAGGGAAAGGCTGATCTGGGTAGTGGGGGCCAAGCTGGAGCTGGCACCGTGAATGCGGGAGGTGGGTTTTCAGTAGCCCTAAAGGCAAACTCTCTCCAGAAAGGGCCAGGTGCACGGTAGGAAATCTTCATCTGCCCCTCTGTTCTGATAGTCAATGTTATAAGAGTAATAATCAATTTTTCAAAACTGAATGGCTTATCAGCAAGGGACACGGGCTATAGCAAGAGCAAGGATATTTTGAGGGTTCCTCGTTGGATATCTCCCAACCTATTCCTAAAGGGAAGGATGCTTTTAAAGGGAGCCACAGGATGATCCACAAGGTATGCTCCAAAAAGTCAAGATGGTGGTGGCCACGGTGGGGTGATCAAAGCTCCACCTGTTTTTTGTTGTGCTGCCCACACCGAGCCGTCATCTTGACTTTTTGGACCATACCCTGCAGATACCCATGGGGGCCCAGGGGATTCTTACTAGACAAAGAGGCTGGAAACCTCTGCTGAAAGCTGGGAATGAAAACCTTTATCCCACAGGTGACAGGAACTGGAGCACGTCCTCACTGGTCAACAGCTTCCTGGGAACACTTAGCTCAACTCTCTCCTCTGCTTCCTCCAGCAGCTCTTTCCCTGAGCAGGTTGTAAAGGTTCTCCTGGCTTGGCCACCGTAATGCCCTCCTTGCTTTTAGCTGTTCAGCCTCCTACCCAAGCCCTGGGGGAGAAGGCCTCTTGCTCTTGGGTGTGGCCCGTGTCAGGGTCTTTCTCACACGCTCATTGCCATCGAGCCCATGACGGTGCAGAGCAGCCCAAGAAGCCATGAACGGTGCTCCTGCCTTTCTTCACTCCTTTTCAGTCCTCACCCTCCGGTTGCCATGGTGACTAAACGCACCGTTCTCCTTGCCAAAAACATAAGCAAAAAGGGAAGAAGGAGGTTGAAATGAAGTATGCTGGGCATAAAATAATTCCCTATAGTTTAATTTATAAGGAAAAGAACACAATGTCTAGATAGAAGTGGTTAGTTGGTACAACAAAGCAACTTTTTTGCTTCCAAGTCTAGTACTTGCCATGAAGATCTCTTATTTTCAGCCTGGGTATATTTTTACCCTGCTGAAATAAATGTCACTCTTTTAACATCTTTAATTATTGTGCCCTCCCACCATATAAAATAAGGCCAGCATAATAAACGGCTTTGAAGTCCATGAGCAGAAAGCTTAATTTATGTCACCAAAGGAACATGCTTGAATGCTCATTAGTTTTCCTTAAAAAGTTAAATGTCTAGTGTGTGTTTTCCAAGTGAACGTTATTTGCATACACCATCAGCCTGGTTTTATAGGGAATCTGAAGAGTATTTTTTCATATGAGGTTTGAATAATACGATTTGTTTTCACAAAAAGGTGCAAATAGCATTTCACGTTTTGCTCGAAACCCCTTCTGGTTTGCAGGATTATAAATGTTGCATAAAGTGTCAATATCTCTCTTACTGGCATTTTTTAATGAGTTCTGCAAAGCACGTGCTATTGCAAAGCCAGTCAATTTATGTGATCAGGCTGAATTTCTGCCTCGGAAAATTCATTACCCTTTGCATTGCTGTTTTAATGTGCCTGCTCTGGGGGGCGGGGGGGGGGCTTGAGCAATAAGATCCAGTTGTGCCTTTGAGATGCCACAGTCCTCACAGCTCCACCTCTCCCTCTTTCGGTCTCAAACACCCTTCTGAGGGGGTCCCATAAGCTCTCTTCCCATTGCCTTCAGCTGGGGGAATGCTTTTCAAGTCCGACTTGCCTGTTCGAATGGAGACGCAGGACAGAACAGGTGAGTCCCCCACCGTCTCGTTACTCCACAACAGTGCTATTTATGGAAGCCTTTTTGCTGTTGATTGGCCCAGCAGCTGCTTATGAACGTTTTGGACTTTGCACCAAGCAAATGTTTCACCCCAGGCTGGGCCATCCAGTTCAGCACTGCCCACTGGTGATATCTACCGAAGGTTTTGGACTTTCACTTCCACAGCCCCATGCCACTGGCCATGCTGAAGTTCAAGACATGTGGTGGGCACAAGACTGCGACTCTTCTGAGGCAGAGGACGTTTCTCATTTCCAGCTTCTTAATCTTTCCCAGTATGAGCACCTTCCAGCATAGGGAGATGAACTGCAGCTCTTTGAGGACTAGCAACAGGAACGCATGGGATCTTTCTCCCCGTGGCAACTACCCTGGTTGATTTCAGCCCTTGTGGGATCCCTCAGAAAGAGCAAAGCTCTCTGAAGGGAGCAATGGCTGGGAGAAAGGAGGCTGATCAGGTATGGGAGTGTCTCTGATGGGTGAAGAAGAGTGTCGTGTTCCAGTCAGATCCTAGCCATGTACACCACTGTTTGGGGTGGTCTGGAAACGAGGAATATGGCCTTTCCTTATTTTTAAATACTCCAGGCCTGCTAAATTTCTGTACCGTGCTAAATAAAATCCTCTGCAGCACGTTATCCTAACTAAAGGTTCCTGCTTGTGTTTGCTGACTCACTGCCTGTTCTCCAGCTCTTGTATTTTCTGAAGGAACCGTTCCCACATTTCATGGATGTATCTGCATTTGTGTTCTGTAGAAACTCTGAGTAAGCCCTGTGAGCAGCAGTGGGTTCTGGGCCTGCTCCATTCACAGAGGACACTAGCGTCCCTCTGCAGGTCCTGTGGGCCTTTCCCCTCCTCTCTGCCTTGCACTGGCAGAAAACAAGACTGGCGTGAAACTGTCTGTCCCCATTGCCAGTCCCATCCTGCTTCTACGCTCTCAAGCCACTGCAGTCCCTTTATTTTCCTGAAGTGCAAGGGATGACAAAGCAGAGCTCAGATTGCCTTTGGGATCTGAGATTCTTTGGAATAAGACAGAAAGCGTTACTTGAACACCAGTAGAGTTAAGAAGGACTTCTGCCTGCTTCACTCACCGGCTGGGCATTGAGAGGAAGGCCACATCATGGGGGTATGGCAGAACATGCTTGTGCCATGAAGAGGTCCAAATGGGGAAGGCTGACCATCTGCCACGTAGCACAGTCTAGAGTCAGTGCTGCCCAAAGAGATGGAGCAGTGGGCTACGTGGCCTTCCGGCTCTTGCTCACCAACTTATCTCAGAACAAGAGAGGGGAATTCTGAACAACCCCCAGGAATGATGCAGTTCTGCACTTCTCTTGACTGTACTCAGTGTGTTCAGGTCCCTGCCTCCACCAGAGAGGAAGCCCCAAGGCCTGGCAACCAGGCTGCTGGACATTTTCCAGATTTTGGACTTTGCAGCTCTCTTCTCCTGCTTGTTGTGTTCCTGCAAGGCACCATCCGGTCAAGTCCTGACTTCTCCGGCTATACCAGCAAGGGACCTGCTTCGATGTCTGGCAGTTCTTTCCCGTCTGGCTCCAGCCCTCTCAGCAAACCTTTCAGGTTCCTTCCTGAGATCCTGGGTGCGCATGAGATAGAAAAGTTATGTTCTGCTTTGTCCTCAGGATAGATATTTTAACTTGCACACAGCGAAAGTGTGTTTACATGATAAAGGAAATTGCAAGGCATTTCCCCCCACTCACGGTGGATGATTCAGACTCTTGTCATCAATCCTTGTTTATCCAGCGAGCAAATCCCAAGAAGTCCACATCTTTTGGCACTCTTGTTTCAGACTTCTGAATGCTTGCGGTGAATTCTCTTCTCTCTCCACCTCTGTGCAACCAAGATAAAAGCTAGGGTGTTGCTTACACAGACCCAGATTTTTTTTTTTTTTAAAAAGAGCCACTAGTTATAAAGGAGTTGTGTGGCCATCACTTAAACAAACAGGCACACTTCTTTTATTGCATAAGCTATGCCAGATTATTTAAACAGAAATCCCAGAAGAATAACGATGCAAAAGCAAGGTAGAAGATAAACAACTACCAATAAAATGTAAGGGAAAACACCATTGGAAAAAAAAAGTTTTGGTAATGCATTTTCCTCTTCCCTTCCGTTTATTTCCCTAACTGCTAACCACTATCTAAATATCTGAACTATGCTTTAAACATTAAACATTGGAGAATGTTGCTAGTATCTCTTCAAATCTTTTCATCTACTGTTTTTTATTGGTCTCTTAACTTTTTTCCTAAAAACCGTATCCCAGATGTCTGAATTTGCCTTACTGTGTGATGGGTTGTACAAAAGGAGCCATGCCTGCTTGAACTTAGTTGGGCTCCTCTTATGAAGATAGCCTGTCAGTTTTGCCACGCGTGCCATGCGTGTGCTCCCCTGTTGGTCTCCCAAACTTGTAGGTATCATCAGCAGAGTTTCACGTTCCCAGTGTTGGGCCAGATTTGTTCTCACAGTTGTCAATATAGATTACAGTAAATTGTGGCACTTTTCATTTATGTTTTCTGGAATTATTCCCAATAAAAATATTTGTGGTCTCAGAAGTATGCATTTTGAAGCATGAAGCACATTTTCACAGCAGAATCAGCTCTGGACCTGCATAGCCCTACACCACCAGCTGTATTTCTAGCTCAGTTGAGACGTATTTAAAATGGTTTTAAAGGCTGCCTCTTCATCTGAAATGCTGTGGCTCTGTAGGGCGCTCTTACGTCACCCCGACAGCTCCTTTCTCTCCTTCCAGAGGTTCAGCTGCTGTAGCATCATATCGAAATGCTATCATTTCATAGGTCTTTTAAATGCAACTGTGGGATAATGTATTGGGAGCTTTGCATCTCCTCCTTGTAGCAACTGCTCAGTTTTTTGTTTTGGTTTTTACATCATCAGACATGAATTAAACATAAACTCGAATGGGATCTAAAAGCAGGAGATGGCACAGGGCAATGAATTACCTTTCTTGCACTCGTATTGCCAGCTGGAAGAAATCGTGATTGGCTCATGCTGTTCTCAGTGTTTCAAGGTCAGAAGCAATAATGGTAACCAATTCTTAAACTCCTTTATTCAACGGGCTTCTTCTTCCAGTCTGGCCCCTGAAAAGTACATAGCACATTCTAATGGTCTGATGTAGGCTTGTCTCTCTGAGAAACTGGCAGGAAATGTCTGGTTTCAAAGAAGACATATAAACAGACAACAGATGGTGATAATGTCTACTGGGTCTCATGCTGTCCGGATTGGGTTCAGCAATGTGCCATTCACAAATACATCATTATCCACTCTCAGCCATCTAGTTCCCTCCGGAGCAGCCCACTCACTAACGAAAATGTTTGATACGGTGTTAGATAGCGCTGGCAGACACTTCACACTCCGCTATATAAAAGAGAGCTTGTCTTCTTTCAGGGGGAAATAAATAAATATGAGCTCTTTTTATAAAAAGACCGAATAGAATTGATTTGCCAGCCATTCATCCAGCTTGAAAGCCAGAGCCAAATTCTGCCCTACAAATAGCTTCTCAGTCCTTGTGAAATCTATGGGAATTGTGTCAAAGGAAGAAGAGATGGACTTTGAAAGCATCAACTCTTCCAGTCTTTGAAGATTTTCCAAGGAAAGAGAATGCCAAAGCCTGAATCTGTGGATCTTCTAGGACAATTTATGATGTTGTTGCTCTTCTTGTTGTTGTTGTTGTTATTCAAATGGGGTTTGACAGCCATGATAAGGATTTTTTTTTTTTATCAGCAGGATTTTGTCATCCCTAAGTAGGATACTGTGCAATGAAATAAATATGGAGTTTGAAACATCAGTCTCAACACGATTTTGAGAGCACTCCATTAGGTCTTTCCAGTCTGAAAACTGTCCATTTATTCCTATTCTTTGCTTCCTATCCTTAACCATTTGTCTGTCTATGAGAGCACCTGTCCTCTTATCCCGTAGCAGTTTGGCTTGCTTGGGACCCTTTGGTGAGAGTTTGTAAAAGCACTAGAATTAGGGATTAAAAACCAAAGATCCTCCATGTTTTCTTCTGTCCTGATCCATCCGAACACTCTTCCAGGTTTACAGATTCTTACTCAGCTGCTCCTGCCTAGCTGTGCCTCTGAACTGTCAGGCTCCATCCTTATGACCAGATGCTGCTCATTGGAAGAACATCTGCCTTCCAGAAAGCACCAAATTTAATCCTGAGCATCTCCAGTTCCAAAGATTAGGGGATGGGCAAAATGTAGAACCTGGAAGCTGCTACCAAGAGGGGCATGGAAGTTGGGTTCACACATCAATCTTGAGTTTGAGTTAGCAAGATACATTAATACAAGAAGTAGATTTTGCAAAACACAGGTCATAGTTATATGTAACCCCAGCCAATTTGTTTATTCAATAAACCACTGTTAGCAAAATCATGCTGTAGTGGTATTAGGGCTACCAGAACTAAGCTGCAAATTTCCAGACAACCATCAGATGGCAGCAAAGAGTTAGAGCTTTCTCTATCTTTTTCTTGCCATCTAGTTTTCTTTTTTCTTTTCTTTTTTTGCAGATCTGGTAGCTCTGCATGGTACATATAGTTAGCAAAACCCAACCGAGTATGCTTGGTAGGAGAGTGACTTCTAATAGATACCATCCTGATATGTTGGAATACAACTTCCAGAATTTGTGGCCAGCTCAGGCATTGCTGTGTGGCACCAAGCTGGAGCACCAAGACTGGAGCTACACCAATGAAAAGCACTTTGTTCCATCTCCATCCCCATCTTCGAGGAATTCCTGCTGGAAGTGTGATTCCAGTAGCCTGATCCCCAGCATCACACCACCTACTGACCACAAAGGGCAGCAGAATATCAGAAGTTGGGGATTTCCTTTGCGTTTCCCCTTCATCTCTCCCTCTGCCTCTTCTTGATCCATGAGAGCCTTCCTTCCTGCCCTTGTTTCACCAGCACACTTACTCTCCGACTCTTCTGACTAATAGGAAGGAGCTGCTGAGGAAGAAGGCTTTGCCTGTCTCCCCGCCGTGTATTTTCTATAAAAGAAAAAGAAAAAGGTTCCTTTTGTTCTGTGCTTGCTCAAGCTAGGTTCCCACTCTCCAGGAGCACACAAATCTCTTCCTCTGACAATTTGTTGGGAAGTTTCCCCTCCCCAGTTTTGCTTAATTGAGATCTTCACTCTACCCATAAATACCCAAGCAATCTATGTTATGATTGCCCATGAAAGCAAGAGTCATTTGAATTTTAAGCTTCTTAGAAGTGTGGGCAGAGCACAGGAAGCCTCTATCACATAGCTACTTTTTGGCAAAAAAAAGTCCAACTGGAATAAAAATTTTAGGAGGTTTGCATGCATTCTCTTGTAATTGGACAAATACAAACATCACATTAAACTATAATTTAGAAGTCAGCATGTGGCTGTAAAGTAAGTAAATGCAAATCTTGTGGGTCTAGACTAACAAATAAAATGACTAAATAATAACATGGTCTTCCTCAATCTGCTGCAATATTTACCAAGGTAAAATGCAATCATGGCTGTATATTCTTTTACACAGAAAATGTGGGCTAGTTTGTGAAATGTACACAAACAGTATGAGGATGACTGGTGTGGGTCTTCCGGGCTGTGTGGCCGTGTTCTGGAAGTTTTGTTTCCTATGAGGATGATTCCTGTTAAGGTAGTAAACTGCTCTGAAGATAAATATTTATATAGGTATCAAAACAAGCATTTTACAAATTGAAGGAACCCATATCTAAAACAAAAATATCAGACAAGGGGTGTCCTCGGAGTATGATAAAAGATGCAAATGGTGGCCCCAATGGAGTGATTGAAGCTCCAGGCAGAGATCCTTTCTCCGATCATGTGGCAAGGTAGACAACCATTTTGCAGTCATCTTGTGGTCATCCAGATTTCTGCAGCCCAGATCTGAGAATTTTAGGTAAGGGAAAGGGCTGTTCTTTTAATGCATGCCAAAATTATCAAAAGTTTTCAGACAACAGCCTTGTGGAAGTCCAAGGCAGAAGTCACAGAACTTCCTTCCAGGCCAATATGCACAAAATTTCATTTAAATTAGGCTTCCAGAAGTAAGGTTCCTAGTGAATTTGTGACTTTTCTTCCTCTATTGATTTAAGTCCTTCTTGATCTTATAGTGAATCATCTTTGATGGTATTCTGGGGCAATAAAACTGTAACAGCTTGGAAAATTTAATAGGAAAGCAGCTGCATTCTTCTACAGTGAACTGAACAGACCTGTGCAACCCCCTAAATATTATTACAACTTTGGCTTTCCAGTTTATCATTAGAGGGCCTAAGTGAGCTTTGTAATAAGGCACTGAGAGTACCCTGTGCATTTATGGGTGCTTAATGGTAAGAAATCGCTCTCCAGCTTTCAGAACGCCCTATCAGTGACTGGGAGGTGGGTTGCCGAAGTTTCAATTAGAGCAGAGAATAAGAGATCAGCGAACTGGAAATTTAACTGGAGGCCATTCCAAATAAGATATGCCTTTGCAGATGGTTTGCAGAACTCTTTAAACATTGTGCAGGGCTCATTACTGAATATATTTGACCCCTCCTTCCTTATCATC
This sequence comes from Python bivittatus, assembly GCF_059951505.1. NCBI lineage: Eukaryota > Metazoa > Chordata > Lepidosauria > Squamata > Pythonidae > Python > Python bivittatus. The sequence goes on from NW_028277033.1 coordinate 10,824,968, forward strand.
CAACTTGGAGTGCATTTTTGCTCGTCTCAACAAAAACACGGGCTCCTCCATCTGTTTAATTTTAAGAAATTGGACTCATTGCTATGGGGGATTGCCATACTTGTTCCCTGAAATCGGATGCAGGGTTGGCAACTGTTCTGCTTGCTTCTGAAGTCAAAATGGCTCTGCCATATATCAGTAAATAAATAGATATCGGAGATAACCCCTATCTGTTGTTTCAAGAGGAGAATCTCTGGAAAAGGCACTCCTGGAGCTTTCAGCTGCCTTCAGAAGAGCTCCTTCGGTAAGGCTCAGCTGATCGACTGGATTGAAAATATCCAAGATGGGCAGCTGCTTCATGCTGTTTCCTGTAATCCCGAAAGAATGAGCAAGGATGCCTGGGGAAGGGGGCTGGTGAAGTCCACAGTTGCAAAGGCAATTCTGCAGCTGAACGGTTTGAATTAGGCAATCCCATGATTTCGTGGGGACCGACAACTGTTTGGGACAGCATTATTAGGAACACACCTGGCGTCTATACAGTTTCTCTTCCTGGTGGCTCTCCCCCTTTGAGAAGTATAGAAACTGCAAGAGTTTTTTGATTGTGTGGGAAGCCATTAATGGCCAAACCTGTATTGATGTTTTCTTTGTTTCATTCAATTGTCCTCCAAGAACCTGATAACAAATTTTCAAATAGCAAATTAGCCAGAGTACGGGGAGGAAAACTATTATCTGATTTAACAAATGTATAAGATGAGAGCTACAAAAAGGCACACACCGCTCTTGGCCCATAGTTTTGCATCACTGCTCTACACCACAATGACACTTCTTTAGCATTTGTCGGGGGGGGGGGGATAAGTGACAGCATGACATGCATAACCTCATCATGGCCTGTATCTGATGCCCATGTTCTTTGGTTTGGGTGTAGCTTGTATGAATCCATGACCATGATTTGACCATGGATTATGGCTTAGAGCAATGTGTTCTCCAAAGTGGTTAATACTGACCCCCAAGGGTCAATGGGACTATCCAAGGGGTCATTAGTAGTAGTAGTAGTAGTAGTAGTAGTAGTACTATTAGTTAGAGTAGTACTTATTAAGTTGTTTTCATATAATAAATGTTTGGAGGTAGATGAACAATCTGAAATTTCGTGAAGGGCTTGATGAGCTGAAGCGTTTGGGGACCCTGGCTTACAGCATTGTGTTCTCTCACCCAAAACTATGGCTGAAACAAACCACAGCTTAGAGCAGTGTTTGAACATACTTAAGAGTGTTATGTGTTTTAAGTGCTCGTTCTCTCTCAAGGAGCAAGCAATATGGACTTCCTTTCCCTAGATTAAATATGTTGAAACAGATCCTCCAGTGAAGGACAAACAAGTAAGACAAGAAGACATATCAAGGCAAACCTAAATATGTGAAAGTCCATTACATAGAGTTTAGCAGATGCTTAACCTTTCTTACTGAGGTCAACAGGGTTTAAGGGAAGCATAATGGTTCCACCCTGTATTGATCTGACTAAGACCTCCTTCCTGATCAAAACCAGGGAAAGAATTCCAGAAAGCAATGAAGCTAAAGAAGAGTACAGCTTTAAAGTTATGTTGCAGGGTTTTTTTCTTTTTCTTTTTCTTTTTCTTTTTCTTTTTCTTTTTCTTTTTCTTTTTCTTTTTCTTTTTCTTTTTCTTTTCCTTTTCCTTTTCCTTTTCCTTTTCCTTTTCCTTTTCCTTTTCCTTTTTTTTTTTTTTTTTCTTTTTTGGCGAGAAAGTGTGGTGTTGGCTATATGAGTTCTGCAGATGATTGCAACAAAATGATACCAGGGTTGTATTTATCTCTCAACATCATGGGAAACTTATTTCCTGCACCGCTGAATATGTGCCAAGGTGCTCTTTGCTGCTTCTTGTGAGAAATTGCAAAATTCCACTTGGAACCTTTCTGAAGGCCAAGTCACTTAATTTAATACACACACACACATTTTAAATCTCTTTCAACAGTGGCACCGAAAATAAGAATTCTTCTCTGGTCACTTGAAATTAATAAGTTTATGAAGACAAGGAAAGAGAAACAGAGCAGTGAAAAATGCAAACAGTCTACTCCGCCTCAAAAACATAATTTTAGATCATCACCTTTAACAGATGATCTGCATTTCAGCTGGCTTAGGTGTTCACCTCAAACTCCTTCTTGGGATCCTCCAAGTATCTCATAAGGTCATCATACAGTATGAAAATGCTTTTGGACCTCTAGACATGGAGGTCTATATAAATTTGACTTACAGGCTTACAGCTTGTGCTCAGGTTTACATCATGTTGAACAAGCCACAGTGACAGAATGCCAAGCCATAAATTATATTTTACAAACCACAGTGGCTGGGGCCATACTAAGTCAAAACCAACCAAACCACATTTCATTATAGCTTAACAGCTGAATGTGTAAATCAGGCTGTGATGTGGGTTTCCTACTTATAAGTGGGCATAAGACTGCACTTTTTAGCAGTTTGAACAGAAAAAGGAATTAGAAGAATTGCTGTTAGTGAAGCAGAGGTAAAAAGAGCTGCACCACTTGAACTTCTCCTTTGTATGCAGCCCCATCCTCCATGTATCTGGTGATCCTAAGGTCTCATATATAACATTCCCCAAAAGAGAAACCTGGAAGGATGAGACTTGTCTCTCCTTTTGGAATTGTATGACACCCAAAGTCTAATATTTTTATGCTGAAGATCTATGAACTAATAGCTATATTTCTACAGACAATTTCATCATGCCTTGACTAAAGGGAAGTCCGATCCAGGGTATTAGTGGAGGCTTCTTCTCAATAGGGGTACCTAAAATGTATGGAGAAGAGATCATGGTTAAGTGGCAAAGTGCAGATGCATCATGCAAGCCTCATGTTCAGTCCTTGACATCTCCAGATATGGCCAGGAAAGATCCTTGTGACTCATCAGTATTGAGGCAGTGTTGAACCAAATACCCCAATGTTCAAGATAACATCGTTTCTGAACTCCTATTTGATAGTATCTCCTGCAAAGCATTGATTGCACAGTTATAACTTGCTCAGGCATCCTATCCAAGGTTGGTTAAGGTTGGCAGTGGGAGAAAGGAATATGGTCATCCCTAGTCTTTTACTAACAGCTGGGATGTGCTGCCCCAAGAATGCTGGGAAGTCATCTCTCAGAATTCCCAGCTGTGGGAGGCTGGACATTATTCTGAACCACCTTTACAGGGATCAAAGAAAAAAACATGGATGCAATGAAACAATGGTTTCAGTAGAACTCGCTCTTCCAGCTGGTTATCAAACTGTCATAAAAATCTCCTGCACCTTTTATTACTTGTATGCTTCTTTCCGATTTGGTTAGGAGTGGAAGTTTTTAATTCCGTAAGCAGCCTTGAGTCTGGGAAAGGCGCTCTAGAGTGATTTTAAATACATGAAAGTTGGCACATAAAAAGGCTTGGTACAAATCTGTGCTACTATTTTGAGAGAGCTGGCAAGACTTAACATCTCCCCACAGTTCAGTGGCTCACATAGAATGAATTGAATGCACCAAGACTCAGCGCTTTCGATAATTGTGTGTAGTCATGGGAACTGGAAAAAAAAAAAAGAGATTTCAGACCATTTTTAATTCTCTGCCTTTTGCTTTGGGAAATCAATTTAGACATTACAGAGCTATCATTTTAGGTTTGTCTGATAAATGATATAATTCTTCCAAATGTCCTTCCTTCAGTTCTCATTGCAATCTGTCCAGCATATCTGAGGTCACTGCAGGTGGTATCTCCTACGTTTGTATCTCTTGCTCACAGCATGTTACTTGAGCATTACAAATCACAATTACAACTCACACACCCCACCCACAACCACATTATGTGTCACTCCTGCCAATCACCATGTCAAAGACCTATCTGGATTCAGACTAAAAAGAGACAGGAATGAGTGGAGGACACAGATGAAACCAAACTTAACATTCAAGGTTCTGCAAATATAATTCACTTGTGGGATGGATTTTTTAGAATGTAATTTTGTGTTGTCTTGAAGTCTAAGTCAATAAAATGGATACACTAATGAAGTGTAAGTCAATAAAATGGATAAACTAACTAACTAAGAAGAAGAACCTTATTAAGTAATTCCAACAGTACGCATAAGTAGGAATATAAAAAATGAATCCAACTACTGTAGGAGAATACTGTGGCCATGAGACATTCCATGAACAAGTTGGAATGGTCAGCTCTTGCATTAGAGGGAGATGTCGGGAGATGTTCCTATTCCTGCAGACCAGTTGCACAATGAAAAGAAGAAGATGAAAAAAAGAACTCCAGCCTTTGGAGCTCTAGGAAACCCCTTTCCATAACAGCTGAAGTTGGGAGAAGTCAGGGGTCTTTGTGCAAGTTTCACCAAATAGGCATGGATGGCGGGAGAAGAACAGTTAGAGTTCTTAGTAGAGGATGGCGCAAGTGAGATAGTATCAGAGAGGCAGAGAGGCAGAGAGGCAGAAAGGCCAGCTTCATCATTCCGCTTGATCTCTTTGCTGCCACAGAAACTGTCAGCAAAAATTATCCTGTCATTATTCTGCCTTTGCTACAGATGATGGAGCAAGCCTCTGCTTGGGAAGTCAGCTAGTGCAGACACTGTCTTAAATTGTCCATGAGGACAGAGGTAATTAAAAGAGCCTGCCCCAACCTAACGTCTTGAAGATACTTTGGATAGGATGCCCCCAAGTCCAATACAGCAGAGCCCAAGGCTGACTGAGCGTTATGGGGTGTAGGCAGCTGGGGAAAGTTGAATTGAAGGAATGGCGCACCAGCCTAGGAGTAAGCCAGTCCTATTAATAGCAATGTTTTTGTTTGGCATGCATTGTACTAAGCATAGTACGAGCAGACAGCAATAAAATAGTATATACAGAACAATCAATTTCATCATCATTATTTGACCCCCAGTACTACCATAATTGAGCTCCAATGAACCCACAGAGAGTTCGTACTTCACACTTAAGCTGTAAAATGTGCTCTGTTTGACTAATACAGCCGTCTCTCCAATAAAACCAAATACAAGCAATTGTGTTAAAAGACATTGAGCATTGAACATTTTTCTTTCCAGTTCCATCTACCGGCAGATGGGGACCAAATGTCCTTAAAACAGAAAACAAACACATGCAACCTTTACTTGTGACCAGGCTAATTAAACATTTCTCTTACTAATTAAAATTCTCCAAGGCAGACCAAGTCCCTTGTGCCAGAGGCAAAAAAATATGAAAATGGCAACTAATTAATGGTGGGGAAAAACTATTAGGAAAGAGAAAGAAAAAGAAAGAAAGAACAAAGAAAGATTATTTGCTTTCCTCTGTATCCAGACCCCAAAAGTGATTGTCGCAGATGGCCCACGCTGCATGAACAATGGCACTATTTTCTTGCGCTCCAAATTAATCGACATGATAAAATACGCAGCGCTGTTTAGCATACAGTTTCCAGTGGTAAGCAAATAAATTAGGAGCATTTGCCAGGAAAATCCAGCTCCTCCCCTTTAACTTCCTTCAAGGTCACTGAAAAAGCTGACACGGAGGTCTCCTTTAATTATGAAGTAGTTCCATGTAACCTTTTTCAAAAATACTGCCGTGACCTTTCTTCAGTGCAAAGGACTATTTTATTTTATTTAAAATAATCCTTGTTTGGCATGTGCATATTGAAACTGCAGCAAGTTAACAGTTTTCATGGTGGGAAGCCTTCTCTTAACCTTAGAGCAAAACAATGCCTTCGATTGAGGGCAATTCCTTTCAGTCATCTTCTGTGACTTCACTGGGATTTTCACCCCTGAAAGTTTTCATCCTATATGCTATTTTAATGTGGATTGATGTTGTTTTTCTGCAACTGAATTTGTGTTCCATTCTGATAGTGAATCAACACACCGTAATTATTTTTATAGCTAAACAAGGACTGTATGAACTTGCAATACTAGGATGTCGTCCAATTAATTTACTTTTGTAAAGCCGATGGAGATTATTCACAAGAGGTGAAGAATCTGTAGCATTGCTGAAGGATGGCTGAAGAAGTGGGAATACCTTCCAGAGAGCAATAGGTGATATTGAAGGGGGGGATCACACAGAGTGTATTGGTCAAGGTCATGCTCTCAATGCAAGAGCCCAGGTTCTGCCCTTGACATCACCACTAGAAGGATCTCAGATACCAGGGCTGTTAGGATGACTGTCCACAATGGAGATGTGTTGCTTGACATACTAGACCAACCTTCTTGTGCCTAGAGCCACAATGTTTGGAACTTTCCCCACACACCAAAGCATCTGAAGAGAACCAGATTGGGGAAGGGTGGTGTAAAAGGCCCTTTGATAGGTGGCCCAGTTCAGTCTTTGACAGCTTCAGTTCTTCTTGTTGTTAAGACATAAGAATGCATTTGTTCCATTGAGATTATTTCTGAGGCTGGATTATACTAAGTCACACTTTGGTTGGTCAGGTTTTGGCTTAATACAATGTATAAATGTAGCCATTGGAATTGGTAAACCATGCTTCAGGACTAAGGCAACATTTTCCAATCTAGGTGTGAACCTCAATCCCCATTCAGCATTATCAATTCCACTCCACACATCTGGAAGATGCCCAAGGCTTTGAAACACTGACTTAGCCATGGTGAGATCTCATGTATTGTGGTTTAGCCAATAAAGACATAAAAAAAAAAAAATCCTGGCATCATGATGTCTAAATACCAGCAGACATGTCAAGCAGGTAAGTGTAAGAATAAAAATGATCCTGACTCAATTCTTACCTAACCTCTTACCTAACCATAAATTCATTCACCCTCACAGGCTACCTCCGGAAGAGTTTGAGTTAGACATCATGAAAACGTTTGAACTGCAATTAGGGAGACCCAGACATGGTTCAACCATCACACCAAATAATGGTTTGTTGACCATGGTTTATTCAATAAACCACAACAACACTAAACCATCAAGCTTATACTATTTGCTAAGCCAAACTCACATTATTGTTTGGCACAATATGGCAATCCAGCCTGAAGTTCAAGCTGTCACTTAGCCTCAATTTTCCTGGGAGATCTTGGGTGCTTATTATCTCTCCATAGACCTGGGACGTCCATGAGTGAAGCACAGTATCAAAACCATCAACATGGCAGCCACACCATAAAACCAAGCCGACATCCCTTTCGACCCATTCTCCCCATCCCCCATGGATGGCCCTGGAATGGACCAATCATTATTATTGCAAGGAAGGACAGAAGATAAATGCAAATTATAATATGATCTAATATAATGTATTAGCTGACAATGCCAGGTTTGTTGCGTTGTTTCAAGGTCCTTGTGTAAAAATTAGAACAACTGATATAAATATTGTTAGGTTAATATGTGTGATGGAATGGAATTATGAAGGCCAGACTCAGGGAGATAAACATTTTCTTAGCTCGCCAGAACAGCATGGGAAGAACAAGAGGATGAGGCTGGCACCTCCCTGAGGAATTCACACTGTTGTGACTGGCTGACTTTGGGACCTGGGGTTTCAGCCTGGGAAGATTCTTGCTAGAGGTTGTAGCTAATAAACATTGCTGGACTGAATCTACATGGTCTCCTGGAGTTCCTTGGGCTGGGCCTGACAATATGTAAACTAAGTCTCAAATAATGGAACTCTGGATAAATCAGAGAGAGACTGCTTGCCTCAAGTTTACTTATTTATTTATTTATTTATTTGTCCATCCAATTTGTATATGTGACTCTGGCAGTTTTGGTTATGTGACTTTCGGACGTTGATTGTGGCCAGTGGAAAAAGAATATGGGTGTAGTAATCCAAATGTCTGCTGGGTACCAGATTGCCTATCCCTCAAAACCACAACACAGTCTCATCTCAGTTCTGCGGGGCTTACTTCTTTCTAACTGAGCCAGAGAATGCCATCTAATTTATATTTATCTAAACTATTTTCAGCAGCCTTTCATCATTGAGATTCCAGGAACGTGTTACTGTCCCCTATCCAAAGATTATTTCTTTTGATTTCGTTTTTCCATGTATGTGTGTGAAATGATGTGTGTTGTGCTTCCTCCAGAGGGTCTGATTCACTCGGTTGCTCCTTTCTCCTCTCCATGCCAGAACTCTTGAAGGATGAACTTTTGAATTCCGGGAGCAAATGGAAGCCTGAGGGGGGTTGATGAAAATAAGATTACCATTTGTGACAGATGAAAGGAGCTGTGCGAGTTGTCTGTGGTTGGCTATGGAGGTAAAACCAACATGGCAACACTGTCTTTGTTGGCTAAAGAAACAACAGCAAAAAAAAAAAAAAAAAAGGAAACGGGCTACAATTTCTTGGTCTCTCTTCTGCTCCACGATTCAAATTTGCGAGTGTCGTGGGCCTCTGCCAAGTGTTCTTTGAAGAGTCTTCCTTCCAAGTGAGTTCCAGAAACCAGCTGCATAGACAGGCCCAGTTCCCTTCAGCTCATCAGAAATTTTGCTTATGGATGTAACTCTGCCTAAATCCTTGGAAACGTGATATACCTTATATTACACAGAGATTATTTTTATACTTAGATGATTTGCACTTCCCAGATCAGAGTGGAAGCATTCGTCCTGCACTAGATGGGATTCTACTCCTTTCAAACTCAGATCATTTCCTGGTCTGACATACCAGAGCACAAATACGACCGGGCAAACTCTATTTTCAGCAAAGCCCCCATAGCACTGCCTTCATCTCCTCCCCAACCCACGAATGAGACAGGCTTAGGCCATCCTTAAAAGAAATTCCCTTTGACACCAGTGGAGAGAAACAATGGGTCCGTGCAATCCAACCTGTGTATTTATAGTTTAGTTACTAAAGCACAGCTTTGTGAATTCACACAATATCCTAAGCTGTTGACCATGTTTGACAAGGCACAATGCTGATTCATATATCAGACTGAACCAACCACATCACGGCCTTAAGGCAGGGTTTCTCAACCTTGGCAGCTTGAAAATGTGTGGACTTCAACTCCCAGAATTCCCCAGCCAGCCATGCTGGCTGGGGAATTCTGGGAGTTGAAGTCCACACATCTTCAAGTTGCCAAGTTGAGAAACCCTGCCTCAATGCAATGGTGAAGTCCTTACTTGGAGAAATTGGAGGAAGTGATCAAGCTCTTGACAGAAGATAATATTTGTTGAGCAGATCCATGTTCTTGCTGAAAATACCGTGTGTCTTCAGTTGCAGTGTTTGCTCTCCCTCTAACTGTTGAAATAGAGATCTTCCTGCTGATATGTAAAAGAACAACTAAAAGCATATTCTCCAGATGTCATTTTGAGGCTGCCTGCATTATTTCCTCTTATTACTTAGTTTTCCCCACTTTCTAAGCACTGGATGTGAGACTCCTGGGGGGTCGTGAGCAGGCATGGCAAGCAAAAAAACCCAAAAGTCAATATCCCAATCAATGGAGATGTGCCATTCAACAACGAGGAAGTACAGAGCTTAGAGTAACAGGCAAAGGCTCTGTGGGTGTAAGTGGGTGTGTACCTTTCAAAGTCTACCAGAAAGGGCTTGCTGAGACAACTACACCAGGTAATTCTTGTACTTTAGCTCACAACACCACTAAAGAGAGGAGCGCATGCTGTAGCCAAGCAAAATCCCATTCAACACCCTAGAATTCTTCCAGCATAAAGCTGTCTATTTTCTAACCCTTTCCAGCATGATGGCACCATGATGCCAAGAAGGCTGGTTTCCAGTCATTCTTTACTTGCAAGTGACCTAAGTACATAAGGGCAGAAGCTGTTAGGAAATTATCCTGCCAAGAACCCACCAAAAAGCTCACCCCATGCCTAGCCTGGATTTATGTAATATCTTAGAACATGACTTTTAACCATGTTTGGTGGAATGAGCCATAATTGGCTAAGAACACACTATATCAAAACAAGCCAACACATTATAGCTGTGTTTCAGGAATCCAGTTGTGTTTATTCAACAAGGCATTGTTAAGTGAACAGTAAACAAAGAATGGTTGAGCCCAATATTTCAACTCAGGCTTAATGTGGTTTGGTTTGTTTGCCTTAACATGATTGATTGAATTCTGCCATTGTGTCTCTAAAGATTGATTATGAAGTACTGCTTTATATGAACTCATCCATTGTGGCATCTTCAAGTCTAGGGTTAAAGTGAAGCAAAACTCACCATGTTGGGTGAACTTCATTCTTCATTCTCTCTTTCATTACCTTCAAATGACCTTAAAAACCACTTTAAATACTGGTCCCAGATGTAAACAAGCTGTGATGTTATGTCTGTTGACTGAGTCCACTTAAAAAAAAAAAGGTATATTTGAGTTCTAGCTGGCAGCACTTTGAAGTGAATACTGGCTTTCTATCCTGTGTTAGGGTTAATCAGGGATTTCTGCACTAGATTCAGACATTTGATTGAAATGAAATTCTATCAAATCACACTTTCCTAACCATCAAATTGAGTAGGATGCCTTGATTCTTTTGAATCAACTCAATCTTCCAAAACAAATCAATGATTTGAATCAATTCAGCTCATGATTTAACTTGCATATGTGGCAACTTGCCTGCCCACACAAGTCCAATGGATGCCAAGGGCGCCATTTTAATTTCTCACAATGCCTCTTAGCAACCCCACCTTTGGCCTTTCTAAAATGTAAACTGAGGACTCAAATTGCTGATTTGCTGACAGGAGAACAGACAGGGGCTCCAGAAAGTCCACAGAAACTTCTGGAGGGGCCTCCTTCTCATTCTGAATGCCATCCACCACCTGCTGTAAGGATCAGAAGACAGCGCTAGAGCAGACCGCCTTCCCCTCACGCTATTGCCTATCAATCGATTGCTGAGTGAACGTAGTACCAATGATGCAAAGAATGTGTGACTAATGTGTGCAAAGGAGCAATAGTTCTCCAATACACAAGATGTTTTTGTGGTGACACGAGATGCTGATCCAGTTGCCCATCCTATTAGCAGACTGGGGAATAAATTCCAAGCTTTGATTTCATGTTGTAGCTTTCAGAACTCAAGGTTTTTCTGTTATTTAAAACTGGATTTGTGGTTTCCCTACCCACCCCAGGCTTCATAGTGGCTAAAAAGGAAAATTAGTCCAATGGCTGTGAATTTACTGGGCCCAGAGCTTTTCCTCGCTAGAGATCTTTAGTACAATACAACCCCTGAAGGGTCATTATACTGTCTTGCCAGTCTCTCTTCACTCGCAGCTGTCCTGGTAGGTTAGCAAAATGGTTGTCCTACTTTTTTGGGGGGTGGGGGTGGGGGGTGGATGAGATAATGTGTTGAGAAGGCTGATTGGCCAATTTTTTTTATTTTGCATGTTTCCATACTTACAGAATGCAAAAACTCCAGGAAGCTTACAATAAAATCGTAACATGGCATGAATCCAGTCAAGTTTTCCCAGGAATTTACCAAGGACTGATCAGTACTAGGTTGGTCAACACAACCTGAGGGTGAAACAGAATAGTTTACAAGCTTTGGCTGTGTGACAGATTGAGCAGGAAAATCTAGTTATTTTCGGAGTCTCAAAGAAACCACCGAAGACCAATGAAATCTTGGACTGTTTAAATTTGTGGCTGATCAGGCCAGCATTATAGGGAATTGAGGGAGAAATGGAAGGTTGCCAGGTCATTCTTATATCATTGTAAACTGTAAATGAGGAAAGGACCCCAATGTAGAAAATGTCAAGTTTGAAATCTAAACAATAAGCAAAACCTGATTAATGGCTGTGATGATATAGAATTTGATAGCCCCCTCTCTACACCTGGGTTTTTGGCTGGTTCATCTTCCAAGACAATAGACTGAGAAATTGTGTTTTTTTCCCCCCAAAGATCATTGTAAAATGAGCAGACATTTTCTACCCATCTGTGACTATCTCCTCACCAGCTGCAGCTGGAAGCTCTCTGGAGCAGATGAGGAGACAGTCGCATCTCCAGCAGAATTAGGCTTCCGCCAAAGCTGAACGTCAACCGCACACATAGGCACAGACAAAAAAAGCAAGTTGTTTATATTATATTTCTCCCTAGGTGAATCTTAAAATGTCCTTGCAGATTGGCAGTAGAAGATTGTGTTCCCGGGGAGCAACAAACTGGGGAGCCCATTCCCACTAACTGGGGCAAAGGAGGATGAGGCTTCATGGAACGGAAGATGAACTTGCATGACATTCAGGAAAAATAAAAGTCTCTAAGTCTCCTTTGATTTTGGCTCCAGGCCTGCTAATTTTATGGACACATCCATGCAGTTTTCCTGGGAATGGTTGGGATTGCCATGGCTTTCTTGCAGGCCATTGTTCTAGTTCCCAGTCTGGGCATAGGCTTGGTCTCCCCCTCAAGTACTATCCAGCTCGACCCACAAAGCTTCCAGGCCTAGATGAGGTCAGAACAACCCATGAAGCCTCAGACTAACCACCCGGGTGGGGGAAGAAGAGCACAGAGCGAAAAACTCGGGATGTCGTTATTGCAAGGAGTTTGTGGGGTTTTCCGGTGAGTGAGCTTCAATGAGGGATGGCTAACAGCCTGAATCCAAGAAAAATGAATTCTTATCTCTAGCGTCACTTGTAAATTTTTTAGAGCAATTAGCCCTTATCTTTCTGAGCACTTACACTTAGTTGCTCTCTCTGTCTCACAGACCAGCTGGAAATTAACAGTCACATAAAGGGCCTTGTGATCACATGCTTGCTAATCTAAGAGCTGCTGGAAAAGCTTGGGCAGCTTATACTGCTCAACGGCAAGAACTGTGTTGGGCCTCGCAGATTCAGCAACATCAGCAACTGAAGGGCCATAGACATCCATCCCTTTATTGTTCATAAAATTGCTCAAGAGAATGTTCAGGGATGTCCTCAGGATGTAATTAAAAAGAAGTCAAGATGGCAACCATGAAGTTGCAATCAAAGCTCTGCCTACTTTTTATATGTGTTGCATGTACCATGGGTAGAACTTCGATTGCGCCAACATGGCCAACATCTTCGCTTTTTTGACCATACCCTCTGGACATACCTAGATAAGCGGATTGGTTTGCACCTGAATCCTACAAATTTGCAATTAGCCTTTGGAGGCACAGTGAGTTCTCACCTGACTCCCAGTTAAAATACGATTGGTTGTTTTGTGCTTCAACGTGTCACCTGTGTCTTTCATGCTGCAGAAATCCATACCAAAGGAAAACAAGAGAAAGGAAAAAAGAAAGGAAAGATGGAGGGAACCCATCTAAAAAGTGGGGGAAGCACCACCCATGCTTGCAGAGAGAAAAGGAGAAGCAGGGAAGGAAGGAAGCTTGAGAACATGATACAACGGAAACTCAATTACCTCTATGGCCTCCACATCAGCTTTGCACAAATGAAATAGGACACTGTAGCCCTGCAGGCTTTTAGCCTTTTCAGATCTGGGACTCAACATTAATCCTAACCTGCAGCGTGGAGCTTGTGTTTAATTGATACCAGTGTCTATCTTTCCCCCTCTCCCTTCTGATGCTTCTCCTGAAAAAGCCTCCCAAATCAAGCACGGCTGGTGGTATTATCTTAGGCCAGGATGATATAGAGAAGAGAAGCCAGAGCCAGAGAAGAAATGCCAGAAAGAGGGAGGGAAGGAAGGAAGGAAGGAAGGAAGGAAGGAAGGAAGGAAGGAAGGAAGGAAGGAAGGAAGGAAGGAAGGAAGGAAGGAAGGAAGGAAGGAAGGAAGGTCTGATGCAGCTTTTACCCACTTGGGAGCCGCCAAAGGCATGAGACTTCATTTGTCTGGTTGGAGATTGTGGGAACTGAAGTCCAGCACAATTTGGGCAGCCCCAAATTTAAAAAGGTTGGTCTGATACTGTGCTTCTTAAATTATGTGTGTTCCCCAAATAACCTGAAGCTGCTCCAGGTGTATGATCCAGTCACTTCCATTTACCACATGTTGGCTGATGTCTCTGTGGAGATATTTCATGGAAACAACTGAAGAAAAAGATTCTTCAAGACCACTTTGTGAAAGTGGATTGTTGGTACAACTGAGACCAACTATTGAAGGTTGAATGTTATGCTGAGAGGAAATTTTTTTTGAACAAACCTTGCTCCAGACATCAATGAACTATACCAAGCATATATCCCATTAAATTTTATAATTGATGAATGAAAGATAAAGGAAAACAAGGAGAATTATTACAACAGATTTATTTCAATATCTCTTGTTTGTCTTTTTTTAATGACACAGTCATAAATATTCTTCTATGCATGTATGTACATGTTATGTTCGTGTGTGTGTGTGTTATTTCTAGACTTGAAAAGTTTAAGAAACAAACCTCTAGGACATTTGCAAACAACCCTTTTTTTTCCTGAGTGTCCTCCATCTTTGACTATTCCTGAAGGCTTTACTTATTGTGCATTTTTGTTACCCTGAGATTCAATCCTCGTTCATTCTTTTGAAATCACCTCAGTGCACATTTTATGAATGTGGACTTTTGTATTCAGTCCACCTTCATTCAGCATCTATTCATTCTTGGCCTTATTTCTTCTTGTTTGCCACCCCTGTCCTGACATGTCCAACTCCCACTTTCACTGGACAAAATTATGAAGGAAGAGTGAGTCATTCAAGAGAAAAGGAAGATAGAAAATCCATGATTGGATGGGACTGATGAGATACTAAGTTTAAAGAACAAATAGCAATGTGGGAAGCCATGTATGGATGGAACGGAGGCAAGGGTGCTTTGCATGGTTAGAAAGGCATGAGTGGTGTTGGTGTAGATTTGCTGAGTTTTCCTTTTCTTGTCTCGTGTTTTTAATTTCTTGCACTCTTTCTGTACTTTGCATAACATTGCCTATCCTGAAAAGGAACATTGCGATGGGTATGTGCTGTTCTGCCAGAACCCACTCTACAGTGGCTCACTTCAGAAGCAAAGAAGGTGCTTGTTCCCCACCAATTTAGCTGTTTCCCATGATGCTGTTCACTTGTGGGCATTGTACATGCACCAGCACTAGACTTCATCCAGTCTGGATCACTTGGATGGAGATGGCGGAGGTGGACGCCATGAATGCATCTCTGCTCTGGACATGAGGTTCATATCAGGATGTCGGCACAGAGTTTCTAGAAACCTCCCCTCCTCCTAAAAAAAAAATCATATTGCACAGCCGCTATTTGCATATTTTTTCCCTTAAAAGAACAAAAAGTTGCTTTGAGAGACGGTGGTATTGGAGCAGCAGGGCTCCTGTCTCTTCCCTTAGGCTTTGAGACTGATCTAGATCTCTCAGTTGTAGCTCTTAGGGACTTAAGTTCTGGAAAGTGGAAGGATGGCACTGAGTCATTCCTGCATCTTGCACGAATCAAAGTTCTGGACAGCAAAATCTCCAGAATAACAAGATGAAGACCGAAGATGACTTCCAGGGAATCAGGATTAGCATAATAATTGGGAAAACACTACTGTCATGGAAATCTGTATCATTTAAAGTTCTTCTGTGGGCAAACACATGCCCCTATTTTTAAACCACGATAGCTTTTTTTCGGGGTGATCTTTCAAAGGATTTTAGGAGACCCCAGAAAGTGCTTTCAGGAACGCCCAATGAAATCTCCAGTTGGGTAGTGGAAGAGAGACAGCAGGTTTGAAAGTCGCTCACATCGGCCAGTCGGCAAGTTATATAACTGCTGTCATTCTCTGTTCTCACAACATTTGCTGTTTTTCAAAGCATTGCGATTTGCCGGTGCATTTTTTTCCCAACTCAGCTGCACTGCTGACAGCGACTGAATGGGGTGAGTCTGAATGCCTTATGTAACCCATTTACAGAACCTGGGTGTTTGTATCTTTGTCTGCATTTTTAGGACCTATTTAGCAGCCAAGCCTGGCTGGAAACCCAAGCTGACTTTAAAACCCAGGACTCGTTGATATTCTAAAGCAAGAAAGCTGAATAAAGGCTCCTCTTGTCCCGAAGATTTCTGTAGACAGTCGTGTTTGTATCTCGACTGAAGCAAAGTTTTAATATGTATGCACTTGGCTAATTTAAATGGAATGTCTCTCCTCTCCTTAAATAAGAGTACGTTTTAATTCTTTCTTGTACTTAATTTAGTGA
The DNA here is from genome assembly GCF_059951505.1 of Python bivittatus. NCBI lineage: Eukaryota > Metazoa > Chordata > Lepidosauria > Squamata > Pythonidae > Python > Python bivittatus. The sequence goes on from NW_028277033.1 coordinate 10,840,921, forward strand.
AACAAATTCCCTAAACTCTTTTCCACACAAGAGAGAATGAACAAAATTATCCTTTTATCTGAAAGCTTTACGTGCTTTAGAAAGAGTAGAATGTTGAGATTTCAGTTGCAAAAATGTTTGGATCCAGTACAGTTTTACAATACCTTTTATTCTCTCTCAAGTAGGTCAAAAGTATCTCTATATATTTATAAATAAATGTACATACCACCTTTCAAGTAGACATCTTCCAGGACATGACAGTAAAAATCAATTGCTGATCAAGATTATCACCAATGCACTCCTTAGTAACCTTACGGAGTTCAGTGAGATTTCCTCCCTGTTCACCCACAGGAATTTATGAAGTTCCTGGACCTGGAACGATCATGCATCTAAAGTAAGCTTAATAAAGCAGCATCATGCCATCTCATACAGTATATCTCCCCACCCCAAATTCAGTGGGACCTTTGAAATCAGTGAGATAGCCTTGTGAGTAAATATGTATAGCAACTTTCCCTGACTGGAGGTCTTCCTGATGAACAACTAAAACTTTCAGCAGCAAACTACAATGATGCAAAACTGACAAGACCTGTGGGGCACCATTGTGACAAATCCTATCCTTACATACGTGCTTCCTGACCTCTGACACAAGTACATAAGTCTCACTGTTTGCATCTGACATTCATGCTACAGGGTTTTTTCCTTGTCCCCCTGTGGCTGCCTCTGACTCCTAGAAGTCCATGCTGGTTGAGAATCCTGGGACTCCAGCATATCAAGAGAGCATCAACTGGGGGAGGACCGAAGGAGCATCTCTGTAGGAAACTTTGTAGAAATTTGATGTTCCTCCACTTTCTCTATCAATTGCGTCCCAATGAGATGTCTGTTGTTTGGCAAAGGCAAAGGAACTGAAAATCTGTTCATGCAAGGGGTTCATGCCGTGAAGCACATTCACACTTCAAAGACCCCTATCAACCGAGAATAGAGCCTTCCTCTTTGTCACTCATTCTTGATGTTGTTTTACATTTTAAAAAGTTTGCTATGCTTCTTATACCTGCCCCTGAATACCTTTTAAATCCAACCACTTTCCACTCCTTCCCTTCTCTCTGGGCTTATGTAGGGCTACCACAGCCACAAGACAACAGCAGAGAAGCACAGAAAACTCTCATGCTTAGCTTTCCTTTGGGCCCATCCAAATTTTTACAGACCAGATATGATAGTCCTATTATACAGTGCATACTGTAGCTGAGACAGTGAGCTCTAGAAATAACTGTTGCAAATCCTTGTTTTTTCCCCACAGGTGGGAAGATGTCTTAGTATCACATTTTATTTAAGCTAATTCATAACTCGTGTTCCTGAAAGACTGGGGGGATAATGGTTAAGACATTTGCAACCTACACATGGTAGCCCTGGTTCCTGTTATCCCAGCCAGTGAAGTTCAAGGAAGAAGGATTCACAAAGAAAGGAAGCGATCTGGCATGGCATCTGAGTTTCAGAGATTCTTGCAAGCTGCGTGCAGAAATCGAGTTCTAAAGTATGGGTGGACCTTGAAAGAACCGTCTGAGGTCACTCTGCAGGCTTATGGATAAGCAATTGTTCAAAGTGAAAACAAAATGCAATTCTTCGAGATGCTCAGTTTTCATATGAATTTAGGCTTCACCTGGTAATAGGTCCCCACGAGTCACTTTAACTATGAGGCCTGCAAATACAATGATCAGCCTACTTAGAAAGATGCTTGGCTCTTGGTCCTCTTTGGGATACTAGGACTATATATGGCTCTGCAGGAGACTGTTCTAAATAAGAAGCACTCTCTGGACCATGATGGAGCAACTTCATTCCTGCCTCCCTGGATACAATTGCTTTGGTGCAATGCTTCTTCTGAAAGGGGCAGGAAAGAAAGTGCATTTTTGGAAACCTAGATCCTTCCCATTCCCCAAAGCTTTGTTCTGAGAAATCTGTTAAAACAACAGAGCAAATCACTTTTGGACAGAGGTGTTTGTAGAACCCTGATAGCTGACAAGGCTACAGCTTACACAACAGCGGCAACTGCAGAGTAGCAGTTCAAATGGTGCCCTTGCAGAAGAAATCAAGAGATCAAAAAGCAAGATGGTTTTGGAATCCTCTCCCTTCCTCATAAGGGACTCCTGATCTTGTTTTGGAGAATCTCGAACATACTCACGCCTGTCCAGTTTCAGACTGGTCTCTTGCACTGGGTCATGTGGAGGTCAGTCCTAAAGTGGTTTGCCATTTATTTTTGGATCGGCTGTTTCAGCCTTTCTGCACTGCCTAGGGAGCCTTCCTGCAAACACTTGGTATGCTGTAGAACTTTTACTTAATTCCTTTCTTTTACTCTGATAGATACTTTTTATACAAGTAGGTCAGAGGTGGCTAACTCACTGAGTATTCACAGCAAATCATCATTACCCTGTGCAAATTCAGGGTTCTCAGAACTGATGGAAAGTGTGCTTCCCTGGCCATAGAAGGCGATGTGGAACTAGGATTCTGTAGCAGAACTCGATTCGTCTCAGGATTGTTTCTGGTAAATTGGGAAGTGGGTCCGATGCCTTTGCCACTGTCATTAACATGGGTGTTACTTTGGCTCCCCCTCAGATGTCCCAAGTGTCTACTGGCCGTGCTGGCAGGGGGTGGTGATATCTGTAATCCCTATCTGGAGATTTAAGACTGGGGAAGCCTGTTCTACTGAACTTCTGTGGTAATGTAGAAGCCGCAGCATAAAGGAAGTAGGTCAGACCCATGGGCTTTTCCCTACTGGCCAAGGAGCGTAGGGAAATAACTTCTTTGGACAAGATGGTGGTTATTTATCTGTTGCTTGTTTTACCAGGCTTATGTACCGCTCCAACTGAATACTGACTCTGAGCATCTTATAGTCCTACTATACATGTGTATAAACAGGATTAAAGCAATAGAAAGAGCAGCCTGATAATAAAATCATAAAACATTAGCAAAAATAATGACCATGTATTATACTCATGTGGTTCAATGTGTGCAGTGGCACAGGGTTCGCTGAGTTCTTGTGTCCAAAAAGCTAACAAAAGGCCCTTTAAGCTTCATAACAGTAATGAAAGAAGCATCATGGCAGGAAGATGACGCACGAATGAATTGCCACCTTCCATGATATTCAGCACCATTGCCAGAGACTTGGCATGAGGGCAGGCACTGAAGAAATGGGCACAAAGAGGGCTTGGAAGGAGACGTTTGTGCAATCCATTCTCTTTGTTAATAGCAAACTTATTCTCTGAATGACACTCCATATGTTGCCAGAATGATGCCCTCCACACGCCAGGAGAAAGAGCTACAGACTTGGGGAAGAACTTCATCATTTGCCGAAGTCAGGAGAGGAAATCCCTTTAAAAACCAAACTGCAGTGAGGAGGGGACCCCGAAGAGCCTGGTGAGGACTGAATGTGGAGTGCTGATTGTTGGGGAGGGAAAATAGAGACTTTGGGCTGGGTGGAAATGGAATGGAGTGTCTTGGAGAAGGGCTTGTTAGGCTGGCTGGACTGTTCCACATTGCAACGTCTGATTGCCAGCTCTGGTCTTGCTCTGCAGGCAACAGCATTTTGTGACATTGCTTAACATTTGGCTGGTCAAGAGAGAAATCAAGGATAATGGATCAATGGAGAGTTTTCAGGAGTTTGTTTCAGCTCCCTTCCAAATCTTGACGCCTTGTTTTCTTTCTTCTATACCAGTACAGAGCTGCCATTTGTGAGAAGAAGAAAAAATAAATAAATCCCTGCTGATGGGAACCTCCCCCCCATTTTTTCTCTCTTTCTTTTCTTTTCTTTTTTCAGATATTTTTGGTAACTGAATATGGATGGAATTGGGTAGACATAATTTTTATTCTGGGAACTTGTCCCAGGGATCTTTACCTTTGGGCAAAGTATGTTAATATGCAAAATGGTTATTTCATAAGGTTGAACACCTTAGCCAGTTTCTAAGTGACCACAGCCAGGAAGCTGTGGAAAGCAAGGAAGAGTTGCCAAAAAAAATAAAAAAATAAAAACAGAATAAAGGAGAACTGCTGGAGGAAGAATTATGGATAGAGAAGCCCAAATGACAATATGGGATAGAAAGCAGAACCCAGTAGGAAGATTCCAGGGGACATTAAAAACCATTGAAATTAACATCCTCCTCTCATCTGAGCTGGGCTGCAAGTATCTGGGCCTCAACAAGGTGGCAGCAAGCAGATAAAATCTCCTTTTCTTCCACCTAGTTGTTCTCATCACCAGCAGTCATATTTTAATTATTATAGCTTCACTTTTAGGTTTATAGGTCCTCTTACGTTTGGTTTGTCATTTTGTTTCTAAGTGTGCTATCCTTGGCCCACATTAAAATTTTATTTGACTTTGGGAGCTGTAGGTTCATCTGCAATGAACCATAGAACAAAAAGCCCTTATTGGACCAGGCTGAGGTTCTTGGAGAGCATCTTGTTTTAGAGTACTTGCTTGAGATGCTCTCTAAACCTCAGCTCATCAACTGTTGGGACTGCTCCCTGAAAGAAGGGGGAGGCTGCTGCTTCTGTGGCATGAGGGAGCTCTTTTTAATGCTCATGTTACTTCTGAAGAAGTAGAGATTGTTCCCTTTATTGCAACCTTCAGGCCATTCTCCGTGTCTAGCACTTGTCTGGTTTTCTTACCTGCTCCTCTGCAGACATGGGGTGGGGGTGGGGATTCCTCCAAAACTTCCATGTAGAAAATGTAGATGTAGAATTTTGACCTGCTTTTCTCCCTTATACTTGGATTCTCTAGTGCAAATGTTTACGTATCTACTTCTTTGTTTTATATGGAAGGTATTCAATCTTGGGAAGCCCCATTTGTGGTGTAAAAAGCTACAGTCTAGATCAGTACTTCCCAAACCTGGGTAAATTACCCAAAATTGGGTAAAAGTGGTTTTTCTTTGGGTAATGACACACGAATCCATTACCCAATCACAACAGGGACATTTAAATTGACTTAAAAATCGCCACGTGTACTAAAATGTATTTGAAAATCTCCCAAAGTATTCTTATTAAGACAAAAATTGATGAAATTACCAATAGGAATTTGTTGAAATGACATAAAGGTCATTCAATGATATTGTTTTTATAATACAGGTAGTCCTCGAGTTATGATCACTCGTTCAGCAACCATTCAAAGTTAGGGTTTTGGGTAATGAAGGAAAATGTTTAGGAAGCACTGCTCTAAATACTAGCTAAGGTCTCTGAGAAGCAGGGCCTTTATTATGAAATAAAGATAAGTTGCATAGTTTTGCTCAATATTGAGAAAAGTTCAATGAAGACAGTCAATAAAAACAGGTCTTCTGAGTTTCCTTTGATATCTTAAAATTAACAAATGGATTGTGGCCATGGAAAAGTTGAAGGAGAGATGGTACGGATGTTTAGCTTGAAGGACAGAAGAGTAATAGGGAGACACTTGGGAGCAGATGTCAGAGTGATAGACTTAGGCCAGTCTTCTCCCTCTCTCCCCAGTTCATCTCTTTTCCTCATAATGTTGCAAAATGCTTTGACCACATACGTATGGTTTCTGGCTAAGAAAATAAAAGTTGCTGGTCAACAGCCCAGTTTTCAGAGTTCTGTGTCTAGCAGACTTTAATGAGAAATCTTAACTGATTTGTCTTCCTATTTCCCATCCTTCCTTGTCAGAACCTGCAAATGACTAGGTGGCCTGAGGCTGCAATTATACTGTTTTTTTAGCAGGAAGCAAATCTTAAGATTAATAATATTTATTTTGAAGAAGCCTGGTTCAAGGCAAGGTTGCAGATCTCAGAAACCAAATATATGATCTGGAATCCGAAGCGTGCATACAGGATTTAAATTGGTATCAGTTATGAGGAAACCTTAAAAGAATGTATACTCTCAGCGCAACAGTGTGTGGTGTTTTAAACTGAACTTGACAACATTTGGATTCCAGAATGGAACAGAGGGAGGTTTCCCTATTTCCTTACAAGACTCAGATGATTGGAGGGGATGGTGGTGACTGCTACACAATAGCATTGTTCACAAAAAGCCAAAAATTGTGCTATTTCACACAATTCCTAATTCACCCTTAAAAGAATCTACTGACAGCATTGACTTAGGTGGTTTTAAAGGGGAATTGGATTCATGGAGGCCAATTAAGCAAGTATTTATACCTCCAGACCCAAGCAGGGTATCTCCGCTAATTAGATATTGGAAGTGGGGGTCAAGCTGACTTTGTGTCCTGTCTTTGCGTCCTGTTTGTTTCTTGAGTAGGTAAAAGACATCCACCATAGATTTCTTTTGAAGCAAAATGAGCAGCCAGTACTGACTCTGTTGCAGCTAGAGAGAGAGTCATGCCTAATCTATCCCCAGTGTAAGCATCATTATTACTCTGATACTTTATCATTTCTGGAAGGCATTTGTAGCATCTTCACTGGCATCAGTGTGCCCCCTTTTTCTAACCCATCAGCAGGACCATCCATGGGGAGAAGGGGTTTAAAAAGACAAGATGGCAATCATGACCACGCAACCCAGGCTACACGTGTTGCAGATTTTCAATGACTTAGTCACGGCTGCCAGCTCGACATCCTGACTCCTCCTGCAGATGGCCCTGCCCAGCAGAGAAGGTAGAGGGAATGAAGTAATGATCAGCAACCTAACAAGATATGAGATTCTAACAATCTAAATGGGCTTTGATTTTCAGGGGGAAAAATCATCTCATTCAACCTTTCTGAACATGGTTGAGCCTCAGGCTTAAGAACCTGAAGGTCACAATGAATAAAGAGACCCCGAAAGCAAATCTATGGCACAGGATGGAAAATAACAAAGCAGATAAGAGATGAATAACAGCTGCAGAAGGAAATTTGTCAGGGGTGTTCAGTAACTTAGAGTCTTTTGAAGAGCAAGGGATTTTCCCAGAATTTTTTCCACTTCAATTTCATTCTTTTTAAAACCTAAGTCTGAAGTCAAAGAAGAGTGGCCCGAAAGGACTTTGCATCTCAGCAATAAGAGAAATGCTGATAAAACCAGAGGTCTACTTCCCACATTCATGCAGGAATCACTGGCTAAATCCTGGTTTCCTGTTGCACATTTCAAAGTGCCTGGCATGATCTATAAACATTAAAGCATTTGGACTTGTTTATATAAGATTTTACCTGCTTTTTACCCTTGAAAACAATGCCCAAGGCAGGGTTTGCTTTGCTTTTCTTCATTGCATTTGCTGTAATTTAGAGCCACGTATCTGTAACACACCCCACCGCTAACCATCAGGAAAAAGCACGGGTGGTGGCCTGAACACAACACTTCTCACAATACCATGCAGACACATGGATTTATCATATAACCATACAGGGCTGATGGGTTCCTAGGTCACACTTTTACAGTTCCTTCCATAGGCTGCAATCTGCTTGCTTGCAATCCATATTAGCTCTTGTAGGGCAGACATGTAAAGGGAGTGCTATGACCTAACGCACGTAAAAAAAAAAAAAAAAACAGGTGGAACTTGGATCACACCATTGTGGCGATCGTCTTGACTTTGTTTACCACACCCTGCAGGTGTACTGGCTTGGACTGCTCAATCTATTCCTCGATAAATGTATAAAGAATGCTTGTAGTGATGTTGGAGGTATGTTGGTTGGGGAGAAAAATGTGCACGTCCTTTTGTTGCCAGACTGTTGGCTGAGAGCCCAAAGGATTTGCAGCAAATGTTAATTAGACTGTATGATACAACAAGCCACAGTATGGATCCGGAGTTAATACATCAAACACAAGGATGGTTATGCTTGGCAGAGATGATTGACTGAATGATTGCAGTGTAGACACAGATGCAAAAATTAGAATAAGCAGATGGATTTGGGTACCTTGGTAGAAGGTTTACTAATGTTTACTAAAGATGGGGAAGTTGGTAGAGAAAGGTAGTGAGTAGCACCGTTGTGATTGTCAGCTGGAAGAAGATAAACCGGCTTGTGTCCCTGTCCGCTTTGATATATGGGAGTTGGTATGTCAAGAGAAACATACATGTAAGTGAAATGCATTGGGAATGGTGCATGTGTGGCAAAAGAGGGAGAGAGAGGCTCAGACATGAATGCATCCTGAATGAAGGCAGACTGAAAGCCAGCTGAGCGACCAGGATGAAAGAACGCATTGAGGTGGTTTGGCCAGACAGAGAGAATGAATCAGAAGCAACTGGCAGAACAAAGACGCGAAGGAAGAGCGAATGGGTTAACAAGAGGAGGGAGATCAAGAAAGTCATGGTTGGTCGGATGGAGTTGATGAGATCCTCAAAAAGAGGAATTTTCACAAACTAATGACAGTGTTTGGTGTGGGTTTTGGATATGGTAGAGACAAGCTTTGTGCACAAGAATAGAAAGGTATGGAAAGGTGAAGGGCCTTGGTGTAAAATAGACTTAGCTATATTCTCTTATCTTATTTCTTATCCCCTTCCTGTTCTACGCACAATGCAGAGAAATCCTGAAAGAGACTAACGTAATGGAAATGTCTGTATGTCTGTTGGTGGTATCAATGGGCCAGAAAATGCCCTCTGGTTTTCTGTAGGGCTACCAGATCTGGGCTGTCAACTCCCAGAGGACAACCAGGTAGCAGCAAAAAGACACTGAAAAATCACACTTTGCTGCCATCTTGTGACTGTCCAGATTTTTGCACCCCAGATCTCATAGCTCTGTATTCAGATATTCTTATATTATATTTTTTTACTCCCTTTCCCCAGAGGCAGACCTGAAAGTTCCAGTCTCACTCTCAGTAGAGACCAAATCTTTTTAGCAGACTAGCAGAAACGTTCTCTATTTTCCCCTCAAGAATCTGCTTCTGTCTTCCTCCAGCAAGCACCACTCTGATGCTGTACTCCGGCAGTGAGCAAGGTGTTTCTCAGCATTGTCCATCCTATTGCCAAAGGCGGCATTTGCAGTAGGGGAACAAGTCTGCAATTTTACATGCAATTTCATGGTGGGATTGCAAGGTGTGGGGTTAGTAAACCAATTCCAGCGTGTTGGCACGTAGAAGGTTTTCATCAAGGTTTCAGGGCCTGCTTTGAACATTGAGGATCAGTTTGCTTTTATTTCTTTTCCCTTTGTTTTGCCCACTGGCTTACATTCCATTTTGTATCCCATAATATCTATGCCCCTGCCATCACCAAATCAGCGGCTGTCCCTTGTTTTTGATTTTCTTGGCACTTGGGTTTGTTTTGCTGAGATGTTCATGCATTCTGCTCCCAGCTTCGACAAGCAGGATGAATTTAGCATCATGGAAATAAAGCAACTATACTCCAGTGTGGAGCAAGGAGGACGAGTCACATTCCAGGTGAGCAACCTGTAGCTCCCACACATCCCTTGGATTAACATCCAAGTGGGTGAGACAGCAATGGCAGAGGGGGAAAACCCACAAATGGTTGGTTCATATGCGCAACAAGAAGGGCATGGTAGAAGAGGAGGGACATCGGTGTCCACTTGCGGCTTTAACTTGTCCAGTTCCTGGCATGCCAGTTTGGTCTAGCGGTGAAGGCACCAGGCTAGAAACCAGGAGACCCTGAGTTCTAGTGCCGCCTTGGACATGAAAGCCAGCTGGGTGACTTTGGGCCAGTCCCTCTCTCAGCCAAAATCACCTCACATGATGGCTGTTGTGGGGAAAATAGGAGGAGGAAGGAGCAGTAGGTATGTTCACTGCCTTGAGTTGTTTATAAAAAGAATAAAGGCGGGATAAAAAATCTAAAAACATTAAAAATAAAAATAAATAAATAAATGGAAGCCCTAGATAGAAAAAAAAATCTACCTACTTCACTACCGTACTTCTTAATAGTGATGATCATAAGTAACATCGTCCAAATTAGTCCCTGCAATTCTATAGGTTTTGCTCCTGTCCATGGAGTAGGAGCCTTGAAAAACTCAGTGCCACCTTTGGCTGGAAGGGATGCAGTCCATAAACTATCTAAGGTCAAGAAAAGATGTTAGCAATCATGCCATTCTATTAAAAAGGCAGTTGCACATTCCAGTCAGACTATTGCTACTTGCTGAACCTTGGGAAAAAATTCTTCCATAAACAGTTGGAGATGAAAGCTACTGATCTGCCTACCTGACTGTTAGTAGCCTGGGACTTAATGGATGGCTTGGCACAAACTATAGACCCAGAAGTTGGAGGAGGGGGATGAAGACCCAGGTGGATGCAGCAGGAGAGATGAAAACTTCCATCCATCTTTTATGGTGCCCAAAATTTGGTGTACAAAACTGCTCCCCTCCAGCAGATGCTGAAGCTGCAATCCTTTTCATGCACAGATTAAGCCTACCAGAAAACCCAAATCTTTATTTTGTACAATTTTGAATATCAGAGTTACCCCAGGATATGAAATTGGTTTTCCTGGGATAAACATTGGCTTAATTCAAGCTGGCAGTTCAGATCACTCCATCTTGCTCTAAGTACGTGTGAAGGTGAAAGGGAGAAAAAAACAAACCGGTGGGACTAATTTTCCAGTAAGCGAACATCCAGCATTTTCCTCCAACTGCAACTGGATTCATAGATCAAGCTCAGACTTAGTTTATTTAACCATTATTGAAGAAGCTGCAATGGCTGGATTTGCCCATTCTTTTGCACTATAAAGCATGATTTAGCTTTTGGGTGATCACAAAGTAAGCCTCTGGGTATTGTTACATTGCAGTGGGATATAAATGGGATGGATGGATGGATGGATGGATGGATGGATGGATGGATGGATGGATGGATGATATACAAACTAGCCATATTATGGCCTTTATTGTTTTATTTAATGCAATGTTGAGGCCCCCCAACTTCTTGATGACTCTGGATGGCTTACAAATAAAAGAAGAAAATACATTAAAAAGTGAACACACGTTGTGAGCCTCTACTTGTATGGGCTATTGAAGTAACCATCTTGCACAAACTGCCGTAGGTTCTTGCTCTCTGAATCATCATCCTCTGAACTGTTAGTTCCCATGGACTATGAGGATGTTGATGGAGCAGCCAGCACAGTCTGTCTTCTCCCACCAAAGCTACACCCTGCCAGCAACTAGGTGTACCGCCCCTCTTGCAGAATCTGCAAATGCCTTTTACAAATGTGTGTGCACACTGCATTTTGTAAACATCCATGCTGTAAATGAATATATCAATATTAATGATTTTCTGAGCAAAGAGAAATAAATGATTAATTATCTGGAATTCATTTTGCACATCATTAGGTTTTCCAAATCCTTTTATTTGTTGGTTTGCATTTTCAAAGCAAGATTGTTTTATTATAATTAACATATTGATGGTCTTTCCATGTTATCTGGGTAAATGTCTATACAATAGAATTAAAGCATTGATTACTTTTTACAAATGTTAATTTGATTTCATATAAGTTAGAGTTATCATATCTTGAGATGCAGAAATCCTGAGAATCAGTAGATGGCAGCAAAGACCGCCAGAAAGCCCCAGGGTCGTTGAGATTTTTGCAGCCCGGATCTAATTTTGTGGGAGAATGAAAACACGGATGTGGACACCAGTGGGAATTAAAGCCACTTCCTTTTGGACTGGATTGTGCCTGGACCGGTTAGATTACAATTTGGGCCTTTTCTTTAGTGATAAGATGTAGTTTTTGCTAACATGAGAGAAGCGAACACTTAACTACAGAGAATAGCCGTGTAGCACACTCCCCTTTAGAAGCCAGGTGCACGTGTCTGGGGAAAAGGTGTTCGTGTTGCTTTGGCGCATTCAGTGAAAAAAGGTCCGGTCATTGAATTGCTTTGGTGTAACTACGAGGAGCTCCATAGTGATGACCAAAGGCTTGTAATTGTGAAAGCTACAAGTTGAGCTCATGGCAGGTGAGTGGCCCTTTGAAAATTGCAACACACATGCAAGTTTGGTTTGGTTTTCTTCTAAACAAATAATGACTTTTAAAAAAAACCTTTCATTCTATTTTGACTACCTTTACCTGGAAACTGACATCTGGATTTGCAGGAATTAGCAAATAAGGCCATAAGTGTTCCATAGAAGCCTCTGTGACATCACACACATAATGACTTCATTATTTGTTCAAGGACATCATGGCTTGGGTCACATCAGTCCCCCTTCTGTGGACAGCCATGCTTCAAGCCAATGGGCCATGCGTCAGTCCCAGGAGGCCCGCACTACGATTCGTGTCTCATGATTGCTAGACTGAAGAATGCATCTGCTTCCTTTGTGAGCGCACAAGCCAGTCTTTCTTCAGAGGTTTAAAATAGCACTTTCGTGGATAATCAGTGCTGCTAATTAATGGAAGCTTTAAAAAAAGAAGTCAGTTAAAAGACTCATTTTTAACTGATTATTTAATTCAGCAGAAAATGATATTGATTTAGGCAATATTTTGAGATTATTTAATGGAGATATGGTTAAATGACAATAAATCCTTTACTGTTTGGGGAAATCATATTAAATTCATTTCTGGATCCAGAAATGTATGCATACATTGCTTTCAGCAATGAATATTTGTCAAAAGAGGAAAGTACCAATTACATGGAATTAATAATGTCCTATGTTTTAGAGGTTCCTCAAAAATTTCTGGGGCTTCTTCAAGGAAAAGGTCAGTACTGGGGCATACCAAATCTGAGCTATAAAACCCTGGACATTCGCTAGGGGAGAGCAAAGAAGCATTGACAACTCAAACTCTGGAGTTTTTCCTCTTTCGAAGGGCTTTTGATGAATGAGATTGAGATGAAATCAAACCATGCTGTTGCATTTGAATCTAATTAAGTGTTTTAGCCTTGTTTTATGTATTAGGAGGCTGTGGACGGATCTTATGGACCTGGGCAGATCATAGAACCTAAGCAGCCTTGGCTTTGCTCAGTCCTCAGATGGAAGACAGCTTGGGAATATCAGAACTAGAGTAGAAACTAGAGAAAAAAGACCCCAAGAGAATGGCACAGATGCAGCCACCAGGACTTATGACCGAATGTGTGGGTCCATATCTTATGTTCTTCCAAATACTGTGGATAAACACGTAACCATGCATATACTCACTCCATCACATGTCTGGGTTCATACATGTGCTAAACTGTGTTGGGTAAGACACAATGTCTGAATTCACACACTCAAAAAGAAGCCATACTGTGGTTTAGTGCAGCCTGTGGACTGGAGCACAGCCTTCTGTTCTGCTGAAGGAGCAACTTTCTGTTCCCCAAGTGGTTGAGTTGGTGGTTCGGCTTTCATTCTGCGTACCGGATTCAAATTTCAAGTCACCAGCGGTTGTCTAACTCCTGTCTTTATGGACTTTGGCTTTCCCTTTCTTTCTTAGACTTGCCAAAGAAGGTTTTGGAACATGTAAACTATAGGAACAAATTTAACATTGTGTTAATTGTATCACTTCTCCTCACTTTCACTCATTGCTCCAGACGCCTGCACACACCAAGGGAATTCTTATCAGTCTACAACAGCACTAACAGTATCAGAGCTGCTCTATTAACTCTTTGCTCATTTAGATTACAAAGCATACTGCCAAATGTTTTATCTAATCTGATCTGGGAAGAAGAAAACAAATACAAATATTCCTCATAAGAATGATGCTGTGAGTGCTGTCACTATCTAGTGTTAGTTCTAACTTTTCTGCTTATTTAGAGGCCCTTTTCTACTCAAGCGAAGAGTGGTGGCTAAGGAAGTTTGAAAACAGCACTCAAAAAGTTTAAACATTTTGAGTACTACTCTTACATTTTGGTTTGGTATTACAAATAATTACATTTTACCCATCCTAGTAGCTTTCATGTTGGAAGAATGCTAAAAGCACAGGGCCTGGTTGCTTCAGCCTCTATACCCCAATTCTGTCCCAGTGGGATTTCTGTATAGACGATTTTTGTCCTCCCCGGTATATCAGAAGAAGGAAGGAGCTACCCTACAGTTTGGGGGCATGGCCAGATACGGCTTCAGATACACACGGGAAGCAAATGAGCCTCCAGCTAATCAACTGACCTTGCTTTCCATTGTGCCAGTTACTTTGGCTGGGATGGTAAACCTTAGTGCCAATGGTCCTTGTGCCCATTGCAACAGAAGGAGGGGTCCCTGTTAGTGGAAAACCTTGTTGCTGCAGCCAAAAGCAGCTGGTACTTGTCATTCAGCAGCCCCTTTGACTCTTCATCTTAATTTGCTTTCTGTACAGAAGTGAAGCCACAACTACTAATGATCTTCTGGTAGATGTTTTCCATCTCCATATCCAACTGGCTTTGAAATTCTTTTCCAGGCTGGCTGCTTCCTTCTCCTTCTCCTTCTCCTTCTCCTTCTCCTTCTCCTTCTCCTTCTCCTTCTCCTTCTCCTTCTCCTTCTCCTTCTCCTTCTCCTTCTCCTTCTCCTTGTCTTGGTAGCTGGTGTGGTATATTGAGGAGGTAAATAAAAACTGTTTTAAAAAGTTACAAATATGTCCCCCCATATGTAATGAAGACCTTTAAGAAATCTTTGGCACTTCAACACTTTCTATTTTCATCCCTGTCCTAGAGGCAAACTGAAAGTGCACCAAGGTCACTTGACAGTTCTTATATCACAGCTGAGCAGTCACTGCCTCACACAAGGCATTTGCACAGCTTTATTAGAGCTTGAACTATCCTTGTTTCCTGATTGCTCAGAATCCATTCCTCCACCAAGTATTTCCCCAGTCATAACAGATATGTGTAATATGTTGACAGCAGCATCTCAATCAAGTTATTTTTAGCAAGGCAACATTCCTACCAAGAAGCTTCTTATTAGTGAAATGTAAATACGATCCTTCTGTTCTTCCTACACTACTTAATATAAATGTCTTTAAACCATGATCTTCTCCTAAAACAATTCTTTTGTTTCTTAAACACTTGTCGTATTCATTAACTCGAATTTTTTCAGAAGAGCTTTTCTTTCACTCATGCATTTATGGTTGTTTGTCTAATTGCTTAGCTGACAGTTGTCACCTTTATTTTATCAAGTCTTTCATCCAGTTTCAAAATAGTTGCCATTCAGATGTATTATCTGTTGCCTTCCTTTCTACCGACAATATAAAATCTCCTTCAAGTCCAACTCAGTCTTCGCACCCATATGTTCTGCTATTGTCTTCTTCTTGGTGGTCCTTTTTAATGTAAATTCTAGCTCCATTTTGCTGCAGAGCATAAGGCAAAACTTAGAGCATAAGCTTAGTCCAGAGCATAAGGACTAAGAATTTAGAAAGCTGTAAGAGTAGTCTCCAGAGCCCCTCCAAACATTGCCACCAAACTGTCATTTTTAAAGTGGTGGAAAGGAAATTATTAAGTGCATGGGAAGACCGTGCTAGCTATATTTATTAAATTTAATTTCAACTTAAATTACATTTAAATGTTGACCTGGTTTCACCTAATTATTGGATGTAGCTAAAGACAACATGCAGTCTTTAGTGAGGAAGGAAGGTTGAGCATCCTTGCCTTAAAGGATGAATAATCTTGTTCATGGAGGCTCACTCTGTTACTGGGTATATTCATATAATGTATCTTTATCAACCTGGTGCTCTCTGGATTTCTTGGGACTTTAACTATGTTGAGATTGTCTCTCTGGCACTTTTAGAGGTTATTAGGTGAGGAGAGCTGATCCATCTGAACACAGAATATTGACAAGAAGGCATGATGATTGTGACCTCCTTGTAAGAGCTCATAATGACATCAGTGGATCTGTACGGATGAGGAAGGAGAAGGACCCAAAGGCCATCTAGTAGGCCAATGGAGGAGTATTAGGTCCACTGATCTAATACTCCTCCGTTGGCCCACAGGTGTCCAGGTCCTCCTCCTCATTCCTCCACTGCATTTTTCTCAGTGAGAGGAAGACAAACTGCTGACAGAGGGAGGACAGCAGAATGAAAGGAAACACAGCTAAAATCCCTTCCCTACATTTTCTCCAGAACTGAGCCAAGCGCTAGTCAGCTCCAGGCCTTCTCTTAGGGCTTCCAATCTGGGGGCAGAATCTTGAAAGTCCTTCTAGTGATTGGATTACAGATGAACTGGGCTCTTGTCGTTCATTTTTTCTGGGAAGAGATTGTCCTTGAAAAGGTGTCCTAGCTCAGACAACATGAATGAGAGGTGAAGATGAATGAAAGGCATGTCTTGACTGGGCCTTGATGGAACCGCATCTGAAGGCTCCCTCAGGGAAGAGCAAACAGCCTCTGCCACTCACCTCTGGCACCCACTGATGTTGCAAAGCTAAAGTACTCTTGTGAACAGAAAATCAGGGCAATCTCAACCAGCATTTTCCAAGCTGGAGTTATTCAGACATGTTAGACATCATCTAATATAGCACCTTAGCCCACAGAGGCTTGGCTGCTGTTCTCCAACTCTGCGGGAGAGTCACATGTTAGAAAAGGCATGCCAGAGAAGTCCTCCGTTTGGGGAAATGCCTCTGAATAATGTTACTCTTTCGACAAACCACACATAAACAAGGGCTGTTCCCTGAAGCTGCTTCCAACACATTTCCTTTATTCAAATGATTTAACACTATTTCTTAAAATGGTTTCTGAACTGAAACAGTAGATGGATTGGGATATTCATGGTCAATAATCGTGTCTACAGTTTGAACATATACACCAACCTTAAAGGTGTGAAGGGGCCTTCATCTGGGAAGAATTAAGACAAGGTAATAGAAAATAACCACGCAACGCTCAGAAAGATAGAAGACGGATAAAACAGGATTGGCAATCCATTCTGCCAAGGTGCACCTTTTTTTCATGATATTGATCTAGGCAATATTTTGAGATTATTTAATGGAGATATGGTTAAATGACAATAGATAAACTCTTCTGAGACTTGAAAGTATGGATGGTGGCTAAGCTTGGCTTGGTGGATCTCAGGAATTGGGTAGACCTGCACTGCCCTTCTCTACTCAGCAATCCAGTATAATAATCCCACTTCTTAAAAACACAGCAACTCTCTTCCAGCAGAACAGTACAAAACTACGGACAGGTCTGGCATCTTGAAAGCTTGGAAGAGGCAGGCCTCCAACCATGAAGCACAGGAGGTAAGGGTGCTATGTGGTAAGTGCCCTTAAAATCCAAGGGATTTGCTTGTCAAAACTAGGGATGGGTCTGTCATCTTAAATATCAATAAAGACCTTGGAATTTTAATTAGCACAGATTGTTAGCAGATGAAAGAGAGTCTGCAGATACGGTAGCACACAGATTTCTTACTTCTAACTTCTCTCCATTGGGAATCATCTCATAAAATTCATCTGCTTTAGAGAGTATTCACATGAAATTGTGCTGCATTTTGTATTCAGGTTTTGTAAGTCATGAATCATGACCGAAATTTCTGATTATTGTTTGGGCGTAACATAATTGCTCAGGACTCTTGAATGGCATTCCATATTTCTGTTATCCTCTGGGATTACCGGTTCTGCTAGCATCAATAGACAAAACCAACACAATTATTTTATCTGGCCTGAATGCAGGATTATCCTAGCTTTCCAATCCTGCCATGCATGCTGGAAGAATAGCATGGCCTCTGATGAACTCTGGGCTCACTGGGTCTTCGAAAACAAATGAACCAGAACCACAGGGTTTTTCCCCTCTCTTTTCTCATTTTACTGACCTCAGAAGTATTCTGAAAAATGCCTCTAAGGGAAGGACTACCTTTGCAGCTAAAAACAATACTGGCCTTAACATCAATAAAAAAAAGTTAACAATGAGAGTAGCTTTAACATACATTAATAAGGGATATTTTTCAAAGTTGGTACTATAGCATTGACTTCTGGATTCCTTGCTTCCATCTGATGAAGAGTTAATCCCAAAAGAAAGAATCAGTGAAGTGCAGGACAAATAGAAGTTTGGGTACAGTTTTGTGGCTCTCTGCCTCTGCGTATCAACATTACAGATGTGCCTTGCTTTTACATTAGTTCAGTACCCTCTTCAAGTTCTCTTTGAAAGAATCCTTCAAATGATAGTATTGAGATTACTGAACTACACAAGTCTCTTGCATAGACACAGATGAAAGAGGAATCCAGTACAAAGATGGTCTTGGCTTGCAAGCTAAGCAGGATCAGACCTGGTTAATGGATGGATGGGAGACTATCAGGAATCCTTTGGTCATAGGCTAGACTGGAAAGTCAAAAAATATTCCAGGAGAAGGCAATCCATTTCCATGCTGTTGCCAGGAAAAATGTATGGATGTGACAAGCTTATGATGACCAGATGTCATTACAGCATGGGGAATAATAATAGAAGCTGTAGGTAACTGATGTTTGCCCAGTGCTTTGAATTATCACTCCTATAAATCCAGCTCAGAGGAATCAGTGATTTCTGATTATGAATGTTGTCATAAAAAAATATTGACGCAATGGATGCCTCTCCTTAACACAGGGTTTTTAGAAAATGATCATCAACATTCATACAGAGAATTGTTGAAATGTTGGTTACTTGATCACATCATGACAAAATCTGATCCAATGAGACAGGAGGCTTCATCCTAATGAAGCAGATAATTAGCTTATCTAACCCAATAGTGCAAGAGCGGCTTTCAGGATTTCTGGCAGGAGGTTTTCTAGCCCTTCCTGGAGATGTTAAGAACTGAACCTGGACCACCTGCGTGCCATGAATTGAATCATCCAGAGCTGCCTCTGGGCCTCCCACTGGGCACACGTGTCAAAAAGTCAAACTCAGTTTGGGCAAAGGAGTATTTTGGGCATGAGGGAACCATGTAAATGTGGATATCATCTGGTTCTTTCCCATTTCTTGCCTCCACCCCAAACCTGAAATCCTGTGATGTGACTATAATGAATTATTGCCAGAGCATAAATTAAATTCTCTTCCAGTCTCATTCCTTGCTTCTGTTGCCTTCTATTGAACTCTATTTCACTTGCTTCTTTCACTTATTATTTTTCCTCCCCATCTTCATTGACTCCAGGTCGGTCCTCTCAGCCTGTAGCTCATCAACTGTATGTTGCCTGTCACTCACCTTCCATTCTCTCACTGTTCCTTCAATTTTCATTCCAGTTATTCTTCCTCTTCTTTTCCCATAAACCCATCTTATGATTAAAAAATCTAGGAGAGCAAAAGGAACAGCAGGCAGGCAGGCAGGCAGGAAGGAAGGAAGGAAGGAAGGAAGGACGGAGGGATGAGTGTGGTTGCACCCCTTGCATTTCATTAATTCACATTAATTTACAAATTATAAAAATTAAATAAATTTTAATTTTAAGCACACCATGGACATTTGAGAGTGGCATACCCTGTTTGTGTCTTTAACAGAGGTGAATGCATGTTACCTGTTTGCTTCTTCTCCTAAAATCCTGGCAGGAACATCCTTAGAGGGCATGCAGTATACATGAATTCATCTATTTTGCAAGTTGTAGGATTTTCTGGTTTTTGACTGACAAAAATTATTATACAGATGTTGAGTTAGGCTGAAGGAAAGAGCTAATAACTGGGAATCTTAGTCAAAAACGCTGGTATTATGGGTTTATTGCATTGGGCCAAGTGAAGTGATGTTCATATCTGCAGGCTTTCCAGTGGCTTGAGTACTTGCTGGATAACATTTGAGGGCTGGAAACTAAGAGTCGTAGAACGTGATTGTGCACATCACCTGCTTTGGAAGGAAGAAGCATCTGTTGGCGAAATTAGGATAATGAAGGAGGAATTATCTGTACTTCACTGTTGTGCAGCTTTGGTTTATAGAAATCAGTTCTGCTTTAAGGACTAGCAATATCCCTGTTTGTGTGTTTGCTTCTGCTTGACCATTTGTAATAACTTCTTTTAATCAAAGCACCACAGATCTCTAAAAAGCAAAATGACTTTTCAAAAGCAACACTACCTTTCAAAACTTGGCACTGAAGAAGGGGGTCATCTTCAGAAGCCGTCTGGCCAGGTCCTCCATCAATAATTTTAGGGGTGACTCCAAGAGGAAAGTGTCTTGACTGGGGCTCTCACTCCTCCCAGGGAGGTGCATCTCATACTTGATATATTTTCAGCATCAGGCACACACAGTCTCCTCCTCCTTGAAATGCTGCATCCTTGGTTTTACCATTTAGCTTTTAAATGCCGATGGGTTGTTGACAGGTCTTTTCCCTGCATTTCTTCCTTGTAATAACATTCCTTATACGTTGGGTTTTCCTTTATTCTGTTAATTTTAATTTTAATTCTACAAGAGGAAAAAAATAGCAACAAGCAAATAATATGCCAGATAAAATTATCAACCTACAAAACAAGATTTACAAAACATCACACTGGTTCCGTTCCTAAGGGAAGAATTGCTAGTGAAAGATGCCAGATATATTTATTGGAAAGTTAACTGCTCTTTGCCAGGAAATGGAGCAAAACCCACTCATTTCAGGGGTGCCTACAGTACAGCTGTTGGTTAACACAACTCAGCCCCTGATCGGCATTTAAACCAGCAACCTAGAGGTGAAAACACCCCATTGTGTTATCATCCACTAAACCGTTAGAGCTGCATTTTAGAATGAGTCATCTTTAATCTGCATGTATTGATTTTTTTTTAATTGGTAGAAAACTAAAATACTGTCAGCATCTGTGTATGAATGTCTATCTATGTCTTTACTGGTAACTCTCTATATTTGTGTTCTTCTGTCCTTGTTATTCTTCCTCGAATTCTATGATCACTTTTCTTCCAAAGCAAGCCATAAATAAGTAGCTTTGAAACTGGAAATGCATTTTCAACAAAAGAACATAAGAATTAACACAACCTTTCATTACAACCATATTCTGCTGCTTGTATGCACCCTGTTTTGCAATACAATATATTAAGATATGCAAATTCCAGTCAATTCTATACTCATATGATTTGCATAGTAATACATCTGTCATGATATTTTATGTTTATGTTCTTGGATATGTTGTTAAATTGTTTTTGTGGGATTTGTTTAGTTTTATTACTCTTTAGCTTTCCCACCACCACTACCCCTTTGACATTTTATCAGAATGGATTCATTCATGCTTGTAAGCTTTATAGGTAATCACCTGACATCTTATTTCTCTGGCTTTCAGTTTTGGATTTGATGCATTTTCTACAAAGCTTAGTTGAGGCAGTTCTGAAAACACGGAAATAGCTCACCCAGGACACCTTTGGGTATCACTGTTGCTTCCTGACAGTAGTTTCTGTGGGCAGTGGAACTATTAGGAGTATGCCAAAGTAACATTATTCCATCATTCCTGGCAATACTTGGATCTTTGCCTTAGGAGGTCATGAAAAGTGACTCATAGGGCTCATTCACCTGCAGCCAAGTTTTGTTTTAAACTCTGAAAACGCATGAAGAATATTTCACACTCTTTTTCAGAGGCCTTCTGGTTTATCTCATAAGCTAGCAGCTTTGCCAGTAGAAGAATGCTTAAATTCACTTTGATTGGTTTGCATTATCCCTTCTTGAAGCCTAAGATCATCTTCTGAGAACCTTGCCCCTATCAGAGTCGGTGGGGAAGGGGCCACCTCAGAAAGAACTGCTTGTAGAAGTCCTCTTCTGAAAGAGGAGCCACAAAATGAGGCATTCCCTTTCAAGAACCAGATGCAGAAGGGTATTAAAAGAGCGTCACATTCCCCTGAAACAACATTTCTTGTCTCTTGCATTCTTAGTAGCAATCTGAGTTTTTTTGGAAGAGTTTTTATCACCATGGTTTGAAGTTTTCTTGACTGTTTATCTTAGAGTGGTCAGCTTCATCTTGTCAGACCTTTAATCTATATCAGCAATGTATTGCCACTCAGATGTGTGGTCTGTAGTTAGCCAATATATGGCATCTTGCACCGTAGAGCTACAATTTGAAGTTCTGCTTTATTTTCTTGTTAATGCCATATTGCTCTTAATTTGTTCAAACCACCAGTACACACACACACACACGCCCTCTGATCTGCCACTTACTTAAAATATGAGTCCATATGCAGTTTGTGGGAGTCAACATGAGGGGGGCAGATTTTTCTGCATGACTATTTCTACCTGTGACTTTCCAGTGCACTTAAGGCACCCTGGCTGTAAGCTTCCTGGATATATTTCATGGGAAATCACAGGGAACACCTTACATACTAGAAGACCCTGGTTTTTTTCAGGTAGAGAAGATCAGGGAGAAGCTTGAAAAGTCACCACTAGAATTTCTGATTCAGCTTGAAAAGTCACCACTCAATAACCTGATTCAGTTATTGACTTTGGTTGATCTTGAGAACTAAGGGGATGGGGGTGGGAGAAGGGGTCAGCCCTTACTAGTTTTTGAATTTGCGGGGGATGTGGAAATACTTGGGAATCCCAGGGCTATAGGCTAAAGTGGGAGATTAAAAAGAAAAAAAAAAAAGGAAGAGGAGGAGGAGGAGGAGGAGGAGGAGGAGGAAGCAAAGGTGCAAACCACTTTCTCAGCTTTGTCAAGAAAACTGCATGGATGAAATTATTAGGAGTCCAACTGAGCTTGAAGACATTTTCATTTTTATCTTTACAACCCCTTACATACTTACTTGGGAGTAATTCCCATTGAATTTTATGTCTTTTTTTTTTTTTTAACTGATTTGTGGTGCTGGAGAAGACTCTTAAGAGTCCCCTGGACTGCTATGAGGTCAAACCAGTCAGTCTTAAAGGAAATCAACCCTGATCGCTCATTGGAAGGATTGATACTGAAGCTCAAGCTCAGATACTTTGACCAGCTAATGCGAAGAGAGGGCTCCTTGGAAAAGACCCTGATGCTGGGAAAGATTGAAGGCAAAAGGAGAAGAGGACGGCAGAGGATGAGATGGTTAGATAGCATCACTGAAGCAATGAGCATGAAACTGAGCCAACTCAGGGAGGCAGTGAAGGACAGGAAGTCCTGGCGTGATATGGTTCACGGGGTCACGAAGAGTCGGACACGACTTAACGACTGAACAACAACAACACTGTAAATTAATTTCAAATATTCATACATTCTGAGCTAGAAAACCTATCTGCTGGGTTAGTTTCTACACATCTTAAAATGACTAGTCCTTCAAGTAGAGACACTGTAGTCCTGTAAATGTCTGTTTAGTACTAAATCCTATTAAACAAAAGGATTATTTTAGCTATACTTAAATTGGAAGTAAGCCCAACTGAACGTAGTAGGGCTTACTTCTGCATAGTATGGAGCTCTACACGACTTTATTAGATGAGCAATTAATAACAACACGGCCTCTCATGATCAATTGGGATAGATAAAAATGCATCTACGTGGAGAAAGATTGAGAATTTCTGTGTCATTTGAATGAATGTGACGTAATAGGGCCCTCTCGATGCATTGGATGATAAGCCCGATGCCACTGGCAGGGAATTAAGGGACTTATAGTCCAAAGTTCCTGGAGAGTGTCTGGTTGGGGATAGGCTATTGTAAACTACAACATTGGGTAGATTAAAGAAGAAATATGAAGCTGCAAAGAATTGGGTCCATTCTTTTAGGTGAGGGAAGGAAAGTGACGCTTGTGGAAAGCAGAAGATTAGGATAAGTGATGTTACTTCAAGAGCTGGATGATAGATAGATAGATAGATAGATAGATAGATAGATAGATAGATAGATAGATAGATAGATAGACAGACAGACAGACAGACAGACAGACAGACAGACGGGGCTGAGAGAAACCGCCGGGGCGCCCCGCGTGGCTGCTGGCAGAGGAAAGGCGCAAGACGAACCGGCCTCGGGAGCCCCAGACCGGGGTGGTCACGGAGCCTCTCGAAAGGCGCTGGGTCTCCGCCTGCAAGCTCAGCATGGAAGCCGGGGAGCCGCGGCGGGCTCTCTGCGGAGCCGGGCTGAAACGATCCGGAGAGCCGCTGGGGGGCACTAAAGAGACTCCGGGAGCCTCCACCTGCCTTCCAGCGGTCGGCAGGATCGCCGCAGCCCAAGATGGCAGCGCTCCCGCGGCCGCGGGTCAAGGCTTACGTAAGCAGCTGCGGAGGGGGCGGGGGGGGGGCTTCAAACGCTCCACGCGGCCTTGCACTCCCGGGGGCGGGGCGGGGGCGCTCGTTCTGGCCTGGACCCAGAGCGGCGGCGGCGGCGGCGGCGGCGGCGCTGCCAAAGGCGAGCTCCTTCTCTCGAAGCGAGGTGAGCAGCGGCGCTGCCCTCCTCTTCCTCCTCCTCCTCCTCCTCCTCTCCTGCTCGCGCCAGCGCAGGCCCCGCCAGCCAGCCGCTCCTCCCGCCCTCTAATCCCCGCCCGCTGCCAGCCAGCCAGCCAGCCAGCCAGCCCCGGGAGGGAAGGCGGGAGGGAGCGCGCGCCTCTGCTGCACCGCGCAGTTTTACAGCCAGCCTGGCAGAGGCAGCAGGCGCAGCGAGGCTGTCGCAGAGGGCGCCCTCTCTCACCATCCGTGCCCCCGCTGCCCGCCCGCAGCTTCGAGGGAGGGGGCAAGACCTGCGCCCGTAGGCAGCCCAGCCCAGCCCAGGAAGACGACGAGTCGGGAGGATGGAGGTGCCTCGCCTGGACCATCCCCGGAGCAGCCCGGCCAGCCCCTGCGAGGATGTCCTCAAGAACCTCAGCCTGGAGGCGATTCAGCTGTGCGACCGGGACGGTGAGTTGGCGCTTCTCTCCGGCCTTGCGCGGGGCGCCCGCTGCTCGCCGCCTCGCGTCGCCCGCCCTGCGCACCACAGCGCAGCGGGCTGGTGCCAAAGGGCCCCCCGCCCGGCACTGGCTCCCCGGCCTCCTGCGCCGCCGGCTAAGGACCACCCCGCCCCCCCCCCCACCCGGCGGTTCAGCCCGTCCTTGCGTTTTGCTGTTAACAAAAGGATTTTTTAGAGGGAGGGGCAGGCTGTTCTGGCGAGGAAGAGCCTGTCTGCCTGAAGAGGACGGAGAGACAGCCGCGGCCGTGGTTTCTCTGCCCTGCAGAGCCTCGCGCTGCTTCTTCCAGGGACTGCAAGGAGGGGCAGCGGCTGCTCGGTCGCGCGGACCCTTTTCGACCCGGCACGAGTCCCGGTTTGCGCGCAGGCCGCGGGTGCAGATCTGGGCCCGGCCGGCGAGCTCCTGGCGATGCTCCCTTCGGGCGAAGCCCCCATCGCGGGCCGGCGCCCGCCGGCATCAGCCCCTTTGTGGCTCCCTGAACGATGGGTGGATGTGTGTGCTGGGGGGGGGGGGGGGGCGTGATACCTGGGAAGAAGGAGAACGGGAAGGGTGGCTCTTTTCTAGCTAAAAACCTGTTGCGGACCCACCCCGATACGCGGCGCAGCCCCGGCGAGGAGCCGGTGCCCCCGAACTGGGTGGTGATCGCTGGAGGCGCCGGGCAGCAGGGCAGCTCGGCGGGCAAGCGAAGAGGGCGGGCGGGACGCTTCAGCACCCTGGACAGGGCTCGCCCGCAAACGGCCTCCGCGGGCGAGAGACCCGCTGGGGTGTCGCGCCCCGGTCCGCTCTCCAGCCCTTTGTTCTGGACCCTCCCACCGACACATGTTCACGGTGGCTTTTGCTAGGAGGGTCCTCAAAGCCGAGGGGTGGCGGCTCAGCCACCCCTTATTAATGCACTAGAAAGTTGAACGCGTTCACGTGTAAAAGGGCCGTCCACACAAACCTAGGTGGATCTCTAGCAATCAGTTTTACGTTACAGGATGTATCTGTGCCAAAGGCTTGCAGTGATTATGACATTTATCAGTTCTCTGTATTTATGTCTCACTGTACGCAAAACACCATCATCCTAAAACCTGCGCTCAGAATTTAATATTCTAGAGGATTATCTTCCAGAAGGGAATCCGCTTCCCTTCTCTTTTTTTGCTTAACATATTTGGCAAATGGCATTAGTGGTCTTTTGAACATGCAGCAATTTAATGTTAAATTTCTTTTCTCTAAATGCTTAGCACATTTTGAAATGTACACTTGAGGTGGATCCTGAGGTTTTCAGGGCTGCAGATGAAGTAATGCAAGAAGGACTCCTTCCTAGACCCCGCAGTTTTAGAGGGAGCATCTTGTCCTTAACTATTCAAATGTTGGACATTTGTGCATCCTCTGAGTTTAAACAGCCTCGTAAGTTTTTGCATGACAGTCCACCATTACTGGCTAGATTTAATGGGATAATTACGAAGTATTTAAGACTGCGATTGCAATTACTTTAAAATATTGGCTGAAGAAAGCTTTTTAGATCAGGGTGGGCAGTGACATGGCAGGAACACTTCATTTCAGTCACTAGTGTATTGATTATGTGATATCTTTTCCTAAATTTGATTTGATTGCTCTGTTTCCCCCAAATACCAACACAGTGTGTGTGTGTGTGAGAGAGAGACAGAGAGAGAGAGAGAGAGAGAGAGAGAGTGTTTTCACCATTACTGTATTGATAAAGTAGATTCGGAGATGCAATGTACTGAAGACACACTGTGCAACTTTTTTTTGCCTTGTCTCAATCAAACTGGTGTGAAGCTTAGGAAGTTAACTGGGGTAGGCTGCTAACTGGTCCAGCATGGTCTGATTTATCAAGCACAGCCTCCTAATAATACCCTTATTGGTGTGTTCTCCCTTCTTGGTCAAAAAAATGAAGGACAAAAAAAGCAGCAGAGAGAGATTGGGGGGAATATGGCGTGCTTTCTCTGTGGCAGACCTTAGACGTCCAGCCTGTGAGGATTTAGCTGCTCTCCTTGTGATGCTCAAAGAGCTCTCTCCCGTGATTATTTGGGAGGTGGCGCATTTCCCTGGGGATGTTATTTCAAGTCCTCCCAGTGGAACTGGAAAGAAGGAAAGAACAGGTATTCACTCACCTGCTGTGCATTGACGGTTTACCAGCCGGGTGCTGAAGGAGGAGTTGGACAGTCCTTGAAACATATTTAGTTTCCAACAGGTGCCATTCAGGATTTACAAATGCCTCTGTGGGGGAAACACGAGCAGAGCAATGAATACACCCTTTGGCAGGAAGATTTATCTTCCTTTGCCCATAATCCCTAATACTACATAAATAACACTTGGTTTTAAATAAGGGGTGCAATTTGTCAAGTGTGCTGTGGTACAAAGAGCACTTCTGGGGTTCTGGGCTCTGTGAAAACTGCACTGAAATGAATGGTTATTTCGCAACAGCCTTTGGAAGGAGAATGTGAGTTTGATCGGTGAAATCTGTACTGCTTAGAAATCACTTGGGTGTTCAGCTCCTCTCAGACTGACTAATGATTTCATTTCACAGTTTTTCAGCCAGCAAATCTACACAAGCCTCACTAATACCAAGGGTACCAAATTCAGCAATGCAGGCCGTATTTGATTTTGTTTTTCAAGGATCTTTCACACAAGAGAATATGTATGATTTGGAATTGATTAACTTTATTTTAACCTGCACAAGATAAATCTAACCAGGCAATAGTAATCTTATTTATTGACAATGATACAGGGGAAAATTTGCAAGCCATCTAAAAATAGGATGATTTTGCAGTGAACAATCAATATTTCATGTATATATGCTACAGTCTCGTGGTGTGGTTCATTCTGTAATTCTGTTCACTTTATCTGGAAAGTTGCTGGTCTTGGTGATCAGGACAGGCTGGGGCCACTTCTGGAAAATCCCCATCCCTTGCTGCTTTAGGGAGATGTCAGTCAGAGCTTCCATCAGAAATCGAGTGGCATTTTCAATCCCAGGCCACAACAATCATGTTTATGGACAGGCTGTAATTTCACATGGAGTTTTCCTGCTCAGGAAAACCTGAGTTTTCATCCTGGTTAAAAAAAACCCAAGACTCTAGAGAAAGTGGAAGGGGAGATGAAGCACAACTGTTCCAGTTCGATGCCCCGTCTCTCTTACGTTGTCCTCCTTAATGCTCTTCTTGTTGCAATCAGTTGCCGTCATGCTCCTGCCTATTTTGCTGAACCCAGCCTAAAATGTTTTTATTTCATTCAACTACTCCTTCTTCTACTTCACAGATATCTGTGGCCTCTACTTTAGGTACCTTCTCTTGTTCAACTGCATTAGTCTTTCTAGCTGTATGGAAATTGGAACTGTCTAGACACTTTTGAATTATTCCCATTTGTTTGGTTATTTTGCAGTCTAAACATGTCATTTTTTGAGATACACACACATCCCTCAGTGCTCATTCCTGAGTACAAGTACGTGGATCTTCTTTACGAGTTTATTTCACAGGCAGAGGGACAATATATTATTTTTATTTTTCAGAATGTGAATTGCAAAGTAATTTTTCTTCTGTTGAAAATAAAAGGCAAATATTTAGTAGAGTAGCATTAGCCATTTATATTTCGAAAATCAATGAGAGGATACCTAACTTAGCATTAACCTGAAGGTTGAGAAATATTCAGTTATTTAATCCTGTTTTTATTTCTGTTCATAATTACCCCTTGTGTCTTCTTTTCTTTAAATTTATTTATTTATTTATTTAATCCCCTCCCATCTCCCCCTAATGGGGGACTCTTGGTGGCTCACAACTCATTAAAACAATAAATAAATATACAATTACATAAAACCTAAAACCTAAAAAAGAAAGAGCCCAGGAGGCCGATGGTTCAGAGCAGCAAATGCCAGGCCTCCAAGGGGCTAGCCATCCCCACACTTGATGTCTTCACTCCCCACCCCAGATGGCAGAGCCAGATCTTCAAATCCCTCCAGAAGGCCAGGAGTGAGGGGGCCAATCTCACCTCTGGGGGCAGAATATTCCAGAGAGCGGGGGCTACAGCAGAGAAGGCTGCCTTCTGGACCCCGCTAGTCGGAGATCTTTTGCCGAGGGGGTCCAGAGCATGCCCTCTCTGTGTGATCGGGTGGGATGGGTTAAAGTTATGGGGAAGAGGCGGTCCCTCAGGTAGCTTGGCCCCATGCTATGTAGGGCTTTAAAGGTGATAACCAACACCTTGAATTGGACCCGGAAGCAAACTGGGACCCAATACAGCTCACGGAGCAACGGCATTACATGGGCCCTTCTTGGGGCTTCAAAAATAGCCCGCGAAGCTGCATTCTGGACCAGCTGTAGCTTCCAGATACTCTTCAAGAGTAGCCCCATGTAGAGCGCATTGCAGTAGTCTATCTAGGAGATAACAAGGGCACGAGTGACTGTTCGAAGGGCATCCCAATCCAGGAAAGGGCGTAACTGATGCACAACCCGAAGTTGTGCAAAGGCCCTCCTTGCCACGGCTGCCACCTGCTCTTCAAGCAGGAGCCACGAGTCTAGGAGGACCCCCAGATTACGCACTGGGTCTGTCTGGGGCACTGCTACCCCATCCAGCATCAACTATGACAACTTCCCGGATACAGAGGAGCCATTGACCCACAGCCACTCCATCTTACCAGAGTTCAGCTAGAGCCTGTTGTTCCCCATCCAGACCCTTACAGCCTCCAGGCACCACGAAAGGGTGGCCACAGCATCACTTACTTCACCAGGGATGGAGATGTATAATTGTGTATCATCAGCATACTGATGATACCTCACCCCATGATGATGGATGATCTCGCCCAGCAGTTTCATGTAGATGTTGAAAAGGAGCGGAGAGAGAACCGAGCCCTGCGGCATCCCACAGAGGAGGGGCCGAGGATGGGACCTCTTGCTCCCTATCACCACCGATTGGGACCGGCCCTGGAGAAAGGAGGTGAACCAGCACAGAACTGTGCCGCCCACCCCCATATCCCTGAGCCATCCCAATAGGATACTGTGGTCGACGGTATCGAATGCCGCTGAGAGATTAAAGAGAGCAAGGATGGTCGCACTACCACCATCCCGTTCCCACCAGAGATCATCCATAAGCGCGACCAATGGCGTTTCCGTCCCATAACCGGGCCTGAAATCTGACTGGAAGGGGTCCAGATAATCCGTTTCCTCCAGAACCCTTTGGAGCTGTGATGCCACCGCTTTCTCAACCGCCTTCCCCAAAAAGGGGAGGTGGGAGACTGGACGGAAATTGTCCAGTACAGTAGGATCCAGGGAGGGTTTCTTGAGGAGGGGGTGCACCAACACCTCCTTAAAGGCAGCCAGAAATGCTCCCTCCTGCAAGGATGCATTAACCATTGCCTGGATCCAACCACATGTCACCTCCCGAGCTGCTTTCACCAGCCAGGAGGGGCATGGGTCAAGATGGCAAGTGGTGGCCTTCACAGTCCCCAGGATCCTGTCCACTTCCTCAGGATCAGTAG
Source organism: Python bivittatus (assembly GCF_059951505.1). Lineage (NCBI taxonomy): Eukaryota > Metazoa > Chordata > Lepidosauria > Squamata > Pythonidae > Python > Python bivittatus. The sequence goes on from NW_028277033.1 coordinate 10,870,819, forward strand.
GATCAAACTGTTCCCAGATAACTGGGTAAGAATGGTCCCCCGGTATCTCCCAGATCTGCCCCATGCTCGGAGTCTAAATTGGAACGAATCCAAGTGATTTTGTTCTGCAGATGCTCTGAAAATTCCTCTGTGCGGCCCTGCAAATGAACCCCCACATCCCTCTTACCAAGGAGGGACCTAGTGATCCCAAACAGGGCCGCCAGGCGGCCTTCTGCAGACGCAATAAGAGTGGAGAAGTAATGGCACTTCACCCATCTTATCGCCACAATGTAGGCCTTGATAGCGGCTCTAACCTGTGTTCGGTCGGATTCGGTCTTTGTCTTCCTCCAGCGGTGCTCTAGACATCCCTTGACCCTCTTCAGCACCCTCAACTCCTCCATAAACCACAGGGAGTGTCGGGGCCGATGTGGCAAGAGAGGTCGCATAGGTGCGATCCTGTCCAAGGCAGCAGCCAAGGCCTCCGCTGGACCGTGCAGCAGATCTGTGGGAATATCCCCCAGCTCCCTCTGAAACCCTGATGGGTCCATCAGGTGCTGGGAGCAGACCAATCGCATGGGTCCTGCCTCCCTGCAGAAGGGGTTGGCATAGGAGAAACTCAGAGCCACCAGGACATGATCTGACCATGACAACGGGGAAAGCTGTAAATCTCCCCCCAGATCACTTTGCCATTGCTCCAACAAGAAGACCAAATCCGGCATGTGGCCACTGTCTCGGGTCGGGTCCCGCACAATTTGAAACAGGCCCATGGCCGCCATGGTAGCCATGAACTCCCGAGCCGCCTCCGAGGTCTGTCCCAGGGATGGCAGGTTGAAGTCCCGCAGAACCATAAGCCTGGGGAGCTCCACCACCAGCCCTGAGACGGCCTCCGGCAGCCCAGGCAGGGACGCTGCCACGCAGAGGGAGGCCGGTACAGGAGCAGCACTCCCAACTGTTCGCGGGAGCCCAACCCAAAGAACAGCGTCTCACAGCCGGAGACTTGTGGAGCGATGCCCCTGAAGGCCACCAGAGACTCTCAGATGACAACCGCTGAGCATGATTTATATGTATTATAAATATGTATAAGCCTATACATAGACCGAGCATTATTTATACATATTATAAATAAATATAATTTATTTATTATAAATGTATAATAAATTCATCTCCAGGGGCCATTATCATATTACTTGTGCAGCACATCTTTGTGTGCCTCTATATATATCTATATATATAAAACAGGGTTGAAAGAAATCTCCTAGAATTATCAGTTGGATTTTATGTGATGGTGTATGCATGAGAATATTTCCCCACGTAGCGCCCATGGAAGTGTGGCTCTTAAGTATGTTATGAAAGTCTTTTCTATCCCACCACATCTCGCTCAATCCTTCTTGGAAAGGCTGTGCATAGCCCATGAACAGGGTAGCCCTTCACCACTCTTGCTTCTCAGCTGGGGTGGTCCCTGCACCCAATGGTTGCTCCATTTTGTCCTATGGCATACAGTATACCAATGGATCATGGAATTGCATTTTAGTGGACTGGGGTTGTGTAAAGCAGTTCCAAACGACATGCAGTCTGGAATTTTCAGTAGCTATTCTGAATTTCTAAATAACAAAATTTCAGGTGTCATTTCCCAGATCTTGCTGCAGTTCATCCAGTTTGCTTCCTTGTGCTTCTAGATTCTTTCATGACGTAGTTATGTTGCAGTCGATTCATGAGCCATGACTGGACTCGGGTGGATCGTATTTCCACTCCAAAGTCATGGCAACATTATCTAAAAGTGTTCTTTAACGCATTATAGGTTATATATGCTTCTGTAGTGCCCATTCATTTCAATGGGATATATATATCCCATTATTATATTATATTATTATATATATATTAATTTATACCCCACTTTCCCATCAACAAATAATACTCACGGGAATACTTCAATATGGATTTCATCTCCCAAACTTTCCTTGTGAGATTGTAATAGATTCTTTCAGTCTATTCTCTAACAAGTAACTTTCTATATTCATTTGATATAGAAAGTTACTTGTTAGATATTTGAAACTTTCCATTTCATTTGATGCTTTGTTTTGTCTAGGTTACTTCCCTTAACTGCTTAGCAACCATTCATCTGCCCTTCAGGGGGAAAAAAAGTATTTGTATAAAACAACCCCATCCTTTGCACCATCCAGTGACTCATTCTAATTTAACGTTGTTGGCAAATTCACCATCCTGTCCTCTTTTTTCTGAACTGTTAATCAACTCTTAAATTGCACTGAGCTCTATGCCCAGCATCTAAAGGACGTTGACATACACCTGATTCTGCTGGAATCCATTTTTCATGGTCCTCTGTTCACCCTCTCAGAGATCATGTTCAGTTCCAAGTTCGCAAATAAGGCCTTGTGGAAGAAAGGAGACCGTTACAGAGAAGGTCTTTACCAACAACCTAAAAGACTTCATTTGCTTATATTTTGCAAATCTTCAGATTGTGTTTGCTTTTGGGAAGGACCAATAGTTCTTTATGGACTTTTCAGCGTTACCCACTTCAGAGATATATCTGCAGACCTACCAGGTTGAAATAAGTCCATCATCCATATACAGTCATTGATGGGGGGCAATAAATCTATTTAATATTATTATTTTATGTTTTTATTTGGGACTTGCAAGGGAAGCAGGGCAGTTGCCATCTAGGTGGAAATATGCTTTTTCTAGCTCAATAGAATAGTTCATTAATGTACTTAATTCTCTTACCTGGTTGTCCTATTATTAAAAACTAAACTCCAAAGAGGAAAAAAGCTGATTAACAGAAGGTGCATATGGTATCTGATGAGTTTATGAAATTCTTCTCAACAAGATAGAATGTGTTACTTCAGCAGAAATATCTGTAGAAAGGATGAATTAATGGACAATAGATCTGTCTATAACAGAGCTTCCATTTCCCAAAGCTGCACAGCTCTGACTACCAGACTACGGACTGGTGTGCATCTTTGATTAACTAACACTTGGTGACTCAGTTTGACCATTGTTTTGATTGATCACAGCCATTATGTCCATATATTACCCTATTACATCAAATTTTTTGGTCCCTGAACACTGTTTCTTAATTTAATGAACCAGATGCTTAAATAGAACATTTGAAAACTTGACGGGCTTTCTCACGATAAGAAGTTGTGCATACGTCTGCCCAAGTGTGCCACTCGGCACCGGATGCTATTTCTGACAGACCTTTGCTCTTGTGTCCATTCTTTCGCGTCTGTTCCCTCTTGGCCATTTTGGCTTCCTAGGTTTCTTGGCTTTGTCAAGGCCGGTCTACGGCTGGGCCAACAGGGCCTTTGGGCACTGAGGCGGCTGCCCGGATGATAGCACGGGCCCGAGAGCACTGGGGCTTGTCCAGCTCTTTGGCTAAGTCTCTTCTGGTGCAGCAGATCATTGCTGGGTTAGCCCCACACTGGGCAAAGAGGCACAAAGCAGGCCATGCGATCCAGCAAATATCATGTGCGTGGTGCGCTCGGCTCCTGTGGCGCACATGGGTACCACTCTTGCTGCACTGCAGCATCTGTTTCGGCAGGGCAGTGTGCGAGTGGCAGTGAAGGGTTGGGATGCCCGGCCGTATCTACCCCGTCAGCTGAACTAGCCTCCTGCCTCAGAGTCACAGCCCCCGTCCAGTCCACTGGCTTTCCTCTAAAGCACTGCAGGAGCAACTCTTCACCTTGGCTCAGGCAGCAAAACGTCTTGGCTGAGCCTTCCTGCTTCCAAGCGTCTGGTAGAGAAGACAGTGTTGTGTTCTCACTAGGAAACCTGGCTCAGTACAAACATGTTCCTAAGAAAGGACCACTGCAAACAGCCATCTTCGGTTTTCACTTTTCCCACATATCGATCCAATCTGCCTTTTTGGCCTTGAATCTTTGTCCATCCCTCTGCCTCTTCCTCCCAGCTCTCCTTTTAACATTCTTGGTTTGTTGTGTCCCTACCTCATTAATTCTCCTTTGCTTTCTGTGTCCAAAGCAATTTTTCTTCTCCTTGGCTTGCTCATTTTAATTCTACTGCCTCTTTTCACATCATTAACACCATGGGAAAGTATCTTAGCAGCATGTTTACCGGAGACTACACTGTTCCCATTCATCTGCGTCCACCAGCTTCTGGTCAGTGAAATGCACATTCATGTAGCATTTCATATTCTTTTGACCCGGCAGTGGCAACACTTAGCTGACCTAAGCAGAGTTGGTCCTGGTTAATATCTGGGTGGGAATTGTGTGGATTTCCATGACTGCCAGCTAGTCTGAGAAGTCAAAAAACACCCTAGAATCTGCAATAGCAAATCACTTCCGTATCACTGCCAAGAAAGCTGCATGGACACCAAGAGTCATACTCATCTTGAGGAGGTCTTTACCATTAGCCCCTGGAGGAGAAACAATTAACTACTAAAGGAAACCAATTCTGATTAAGTCATAGCTTTATTTTCTCTGCTAAGGAGACAGGCCACTCAGCAAACACAGTGCCAGTTAAGCACAGTTTTCTTCCACATATTTTATTAATTTGGAAACCAGCTTGGATTTTATTTTGTTTATTTATGTCATTTATATGCCATCCCATGTCACCGAGATGTGACTGAGGAGGGAGGGCAAACATCAGTATGAAACAAAAATTCAAATACAATTAAACAACAACAGTAACAACTAATAGACAATCAGTAACCCTCAATATGCCTCAAAAGACATCATCCTGGCCCCCGTGATCCTACTGAGTTCCTCTACAGTTAAATTGGAGGTAGCATCTCTAAAAGCCAGTCATGCTTTATGGGATGCAAAATCCATGATCTTTATATTTGACTTTGGGCTACTCACCAATTCTCACTTTAATCTACCTAAGAGTTAGAATAAAATATATTAATACTGTCCTGGATATAGAATGGAAATCCTAGGAGCAATGCCGAGCTACAAATGTGATAACTAAAGATTAGGATAGGGTCATCTTTAGCTCCAGGGTAGGGAGATAGTCATAGTGGAACTGGAGGGACTCTTCAGTGGCTTTCATGCTGAGAATGGACAGTGAGGAATTATCAGACAAAGAGTTTTTGTTTTCTCCTCTTAGGTTGGTCACAGATGTTCATTAAAGCTATGGATAATGCAAAATTATCCAAGGCCTTTCTTTATATCTCTTCCACGTGACTGCCAAAAGTCTTCTATTTGACTAGGGTGCCCAACTCTGCAGTTATTATACAGCAGGATCAGTAGCATTTTAGTGGTTTCTATGAAATCTTCCATCAGTTTTGGGCAATTGTTTTAAATAATGACACAACTGTTAACTTTTCTTTGGAACCTGTATTTAAAACATGGTTTCTCCATAGACAGGGCCTTGGAATACTTTGTGTATATAAAATTAATAATTCTTGGCATTTATATAGTGCCTTGAAGTGTTCACATGACGTGTGATTGGTACATCCTGTACCATAATCAATAGGATGCTCTATTCCTGGGTAAAGTACCTGTTTGCCCAACACCATAAATAGGTAGAGCTGGTAGTAAATGAATTGTTGATGAGCTCCAGTCCAGGCAACAAAATGTCCAGCTTCCTCTGCCAACAGTCTGAATTTCATGGAGCCTGGAGGTTAATTACCCACAGAAGAAGTCTCTGTTCTTGGCAGTAGCACTTATGATAGGGGTATAGTGCAGAGCAGCAGAATTTCACTGACTTCTTGTGTGGATAGGCAACTCAGGTGAGAGGAGGCACAATATTTCGCTGGTCATTTGGCTCTAGGGTTTTTAGGACTTTTATTAGGCTCAGGGTAACTGGAATAAAAAGATAAAATCTCCTTCAAGTCAAGCTCTACTATGGTAGCTTCATGGACACATCCATATATTATTCTTGACCATAATCCAAACATTGTCTGCCTTTTTCATCTTTTGAGGTGTTCTTTTAGCTTCCCAGTGTAGCCTTCAGGCCTAGCATTTCCTGAAGGTCTTCATCATCAAATATTTTGGGAGTAAATGAGTAAGTGTGGTTGTTTCTGTGCTTTTTGGTTTTGCACACAGAACTTGCTTTCAAATTTTTTATTTTTAGGAATCTAAGTAAATTTAATGATGATAATGCTGTGTGAAAAAATTCCGGTTTGAGAGATAGAGAGATAGGGAGATAGGGAGATAGGGAGATAGAGAAGGAAGGAAGGAAGGAAGGAAGGAAGGAAGGAAGGAAGGAAGGAAGGAAGGAAGGAAGGAAGGAAGGAAGGAAGACATCATTATTATTATTATTATTATTATTATTATTATTATTATTATTTATTTGACTTGTCCCTGCCCATCTCCCCACAACGGGGGACTCTGGGCGGCTTACAACAAACTAAAATCGGCAATACATAATTAAAAGATTAGCTGGAAGTTCACTTCATGAACTTTGAAGCAACGTGTTTTGTCACATCTCTTGACTGACCTTGAAATAATAACTTTTCACTTGTTAACTGGCACGTTGGTGGCTGAATCAATTTCCATTGTGCTGTTTGTAGCTGAATCATTAATCAATGTTAGTTTTATTGTTATCACAAAGTGTTCCTGTCTCTCTTCACGCTTGAATGCAAACACTATTTTGCATAGATGGTTTTGAAAATAATAATTGCATTTCAAAAAAAAAAATCTGCTGAAGGGTTCACTGAACCTTGGCAAAGTTACTCCAAGCTTAGGGAAAATGTATTTTGCTGGAATACTCTAAAATGAACTATTTTAGCTACTTTGTGTATCAAATGTCTGAAGAAATGACAAAGCGTGTTACCAAATCTCAACCGCCCTTTCTGAGGATTGTCTGTTGATTGATCTCTGGACTGTGCCTTTTTACAGCCTTCCATGAGGAAGAGAACTGGGTTGTAAAAGCTGTTAAGTCCTGCTACCCTTTCAGGAAGTCAGCTGGAGTCACGTGGAGTGGGTCTAAAGGGCCCAGAAAGGGAGCTCACGGAACGGGAGGAGAAAAACCCATGAGATTTTGATTGGGTGTTGCTTCAGGGAGAGATGGTAGCAAACTAGAGACAAAACGAAAAGCACAAATTGAGGCACAAGCAAAGAAGTTTGGGAGAAGATACTGGCCACTCCTTATGCAGCAACCTTCCATTCCAAGTCACAGCAGGAGCAGAATGTCCATGATGAGAACTGAACTGTTTGGTCCTCTGGCACTGGCATCACCCATGATTTTCAGAGTCTGCCATGATGCTCCTGACCTGCATCACCCAGAAAAGTTGAGTGAGGTGTCATCTATATTTTGAAGACATTCACTTCTGCTCCTCTTTACCATCTGATCTTGATGAGGTAGAAACATGTTCCTCTGCCCTTTTAGGCCAGAAACACATTGGATGAGGATCTACAAACTGTACTAAATTTGGAAGTGATAGCAGTAACGTGCTGGTTAGTGTGGTAGATAGTACATTGCTTGAAGGACCTCTGTGTCCAAGCTACAAGAATCTCTTTGCCGTTTATTGAGAGATGCTTCCCTGCTGTTCTTTAGTTTCTTTCCCCTTCAGAGAAACACTTTTGTCTTTGTGCCTCTGCTGTAGCCTCCCAGCACTTTTCTGCTCTTTGTTAGTTTTTCTTGGACTACAATGAGGAGGAAGAATCTTGAAATGTCCTTCAACATTAAAAGAGGGGGGCGTTTTCCAACTCGTCCATTTACTTGTGCCAAATCTATATTTCTATGGAAATGCTTCATATGAAGGACTGCACCAAATGTGGTGTTCCATCCACAGGATTTGGTACGATGCACATCATACTATGATATATTTTCAACTAATATTGATGTGTGTGCAAATTAAAATATTCTTTTCTCTTGCAACAGCTGGGCAACAGCTGGTTCTCCAGTTGTTTTTGGACTGCAGCGCCCATCATTTCTCACTACTAACCATGCTGAGGAGGACTGGTGGCAGTTCTGCAACATCTGGTGAGCCCTGCGTGGCTTTATCTGGTTGCAAAAGCACACATTAGGCAATAGTATATTTTTCATATTGAGAAAATAATTGAAAGCTGAGATGTAGGAACAGACATAGCAAAGCGTTCATACATTTTTGCCATGACTCTTCACTTGACTTTTAGATTCATATGAACCTGAATTCTTCATCAAATACTACCACTTGTTCTGCATTCTCTGTTATTGCAGATCCTTCCTCTGCCTTAAAGCGAACCTAAATCTCTGGGCATTCTTAGTTGAAGGGTGGCCTATTCCAATTCAACTAATTGATTCAACTCTGATCTGATTCAATAGTTCAATTCAATGCGTCAAATTAGGTCACTTTGACGAAGATGTCCAGAACAAGTCAAAAAAAGGACTTTGACTACATGGAAAAGTCGGTCCATTAGAGGTTTGATTGGAAAAAAAATTGAATCAGATCTCTGAATCAAAGTCTTATATACCCGTAATTATTAGACATCTGATTCAGTCTTGCTATATTTATTTCTTTAACAAAAAACAAAACAAAAAAAGAAGATGCAGAATTTATTAATGCCTGAAAGAGCACCCACCTTTTAAATAGTGAAAGATCATTCTTCATGAAGGCACATCTCCCCTTCATCTCACAGCAAACGGAAGCTCCAAAGAGCGAGCGCTAGCACAGTTGAATCTCTGCTGCCAAGCCAAATGAGGGTCCCAAGGTAGCATTCATCGGGGACGGCATGAGCACACACACTTGTGGGTTGGTTTTATGGAATCTATGCACTGCCTCAATCCAGCTGGACTCTAGACAGTTTGGGGATTGTGCTTTGGGTCAGACTTGCTCCTGGAGACTACAGGGACAGGTCCATGTCACATCCTTGCCAAGATTTTCAGAGACGGTTTGCTCTTGCCTTCCTCTTAGGCTTGGAGAGGAGGACTCTCCCAAAGCAAGGCTTAGAACTTGGGTTTTTCTACTCCGAGTCCAGCATCCTAATCACTAGACCAAACTAGCTCTCTTCTAGGGAATTTACAATGTGCATAATAAAATAGAACACTAATAATGCAATGATATGTAAAATATAAACAACATATAATGTCTCCTTGGGGGACCCCGAGTGGACATTCTCCGACTGTCTGGATTAGGTAGGCAGATTTGATTAGGAAAAGGTAGCCAGTCTTAGATAGCAGTCTCTGAGTCATTAAGGGTTTTAAAGGCAGCAATCAGCACTCCAAACTGCACTCAGAAATAACCTGGTCACCAAAGTTGCTTGCCACCGTAACAGGGCAATATGGCCGCATTGAAACTGACTAGGAAGGATGCAGGCTGCTGACTTTTGTACCAGCTGAAGTTTCCAGGTGGACCTCTGGGGCAGCCCCATATACAACAAATTATGGAAATCTTAAGAAGAGATGACGAAGATATGAGTGACTGTCTTCTTTGCATCCTGCTCTCAGTAAGGCTGCCTCTGATGCACAAGCTGAAGCTGAGCAGAGGACCTCCTGGCCACAGCCTCCATTTGCTCTTCCAGCCAGAGAGCTCCCAGATTGTGAACTTGCTCTGTCTGGGGGAGGACAACTCCACTGAAAGTCAAAGGTAGTATACTCAATGGAACTAATCCAGATAAATATCCCTAAATTAAAATGTGAGGCCCAAAATAACATAGTAGAAAGATTTCTAAAGATGCCCTTGTCTTTTTCTGTTGCTGTTTTCTTTAACAATATTCAGTCAGTATTTTGCAAACACTGATTTGGTTTCTGTTGAACGGATTGATCTTTTCTTTGCTTGACAGATTCTGGTAAAGTTGTTTTTCATACATTCTTGCTTAAAGACAGTCTTATAAATAAGACCCTCCCACCCAAATCCTAATAGTCCAGAAAAATCTTTACAGGTGCTCCTGAATGAAAGTCCAGTGTTTTGCCAACCTGGTGCTATTCTCATTGAAGTCACTGGGATTTAAGACATGGCTGATGTGTCCCATTTATTTCAATGCAATCCAGTTTTCACTCACTGAGTTTGCATTCAGCCAGCTATGACTTGGCCAAGCTATGATTAAGGAAGAAAAGCAGGACCAACAGAAGTTGCTTTATCTTCAGGACTAAGGGGCAATGACTCTTAGCATTTCAATATTTCTAACCAGAAGCTTTTCCAGCCCTTCATTTGCATTCCAACCACACATTCTTCTGTGATCTTTCAGAAGACAGGGGATGGCTCTGTACAAATGATTTATTCAGTCTTTTCATCTGGGGCTACACCCCGCAGCATTCTCCTCTTGGTTTAGCTGCTGCTTCAGGAATCTATCTGTCCAAGATACGTTAAAATTAGCTTTTAAAAAATCTGAATTTATTCTAATTCCAGCACTTGGTGAATGAAATATTTTAGATTCCAATAGCAGAGAATCTCTGTAGCTCAGGGTTGAACTGTGGAGTCGTTGGTGCTCTCTGAGCTCGGTGGTTTGCTTGCAGACGTTTCATTACCTGCCAAGGAAACATCATCAGTGCAAACAAACCAGACAAACTGGAAAAGGTGCTACCAGACTCGTCCCGATTTTTGGTTACCATGTCTAACATGGCTGTCCTCCTGAAGTATATTTGAAGTCTTACAAGATTGCCAAGTCGTTTAAGATTCAGGAATCTTGCAGGATTTGGGCTATTTTAACATTTGTAATGGTCAACTCCTGACTTATAGAGTGGCCTGCAAAAGCTTTTCAGGAGGATTTGGTAATGTTCTAAAGAAAAATGTTGGGAATCAAGGTTCTTTTTCATGTTTTCATGTAATCGCCAAATATTTCCACTGTAGTTTAAAACTTTTCCTTCTCACCTTCCTGTTTCACAACTTTTCTCATTATCTTTTAGATGTCCTCTCCTGTCACAATATAACCCAGAGGAGACAATTTGTGTGTCTACAAGGCATCTCTAAATGCTTATATGCCAGAACAAGCCCCAAGGGGCTGGAGAAAGCATCTTATAAGCTAGCCATTAGGTTGCTAGCAGAAGGAAATTTAACAATGGACAAAGTAAACATTCCCTGTTCATTCAGAGAATGTCAGGTGTAGAGTGAAAACGGTGCCTCTCATTTGATGATCATCTATCTTAATTTTGCACAATCGACAGCTGTTGGAAAGCTGGCAATGAAATCACACCATGCAGAAGTCTCTCAGTCTGACACAGCTGCACTCTCAAATCATCTCACTTGTTCTAGGAACCATTCATACCTTCAAAGATTCAATAAAACATATTTTAGTAACTATTTCTTTAAGACGAGTCATCTTAAATAGACAAAATGGCATTCCTGCCATGATCTTAGAGATGCTTTAGTTCAGTGTGAGTATCACTCCACTAACTTAGGTTTTCCTGACTTTCATCACTGAAGAATGATTATTTGTTGCTGTGCCCAAGTGTTATTTTTTCTCCTGCAACATCTAGTTACAAGCATTGATCCCTTGGACCCAGTTGCAACCAAACGCTGGAAGGGGGAGCATTCGTTGTTAAGAGATTGGTCTGCATCATTGCTGTAACACACACACACACACACACACACACACACACCGCCACCAGGTTCACATCTCCCTGGTGGAGGCAGCCTGCCTTGGTCAGAATCTCTATGCAGGTTTCTGTATTAGATTCAGGATGAGCTCAGGATGAGCAACGGTATGCAGAGACACTCGATCCAGGCATTCTCCCTTCTCACATATTTTGAAGAGCTGCATATGGGCATTTCCTGCCCATAATAACCTAGAACAGAATTGTCACAGAGCGTCAATAGTCCTTCTTGCTGCGGTTCTGAAAAGGAACTTGGTAGAAGGGGGAGATGTCTGGAGGCTCCTGCATAGAACTATTTGGTATAAGGTCACCTCATGTTCCCTCTCTAAATGTAAGTTTCACTTTACTCGCACTTTCCCAGGCTTCATTTAAAAAAAAAATTGAAGTCATTTTTCTTCATCTAAATCTCAGTAGATGGCTCTTACACTGTTTCATCCCATTTTTAAAATTTAATCTTGGAAAAGTGTGTGTCAAGCCTGCTTGCCAAGTTGAAGCTGTCAGACGGTGTCGAACAGCCAACCAGTTTCCAGAAAGGAATCAAACAATCAGGATCATTCTTTTTATTATTTCTACAACATCTTAGAAAAGTGTTTTAGAAAATTGGGTATGCGCAGGTGTGCTCTTTGGAGTATGCAAAGTACATAAATCGACCTATCTTGTTCCCTATTTTTGTAGACCCAGGGCTTTTAAAACCGTGTTTGTAATATCAAGGACTATGATCTTGGCTGGTTCACAAATCAGACTCAGCTATAATGTCAGCTATTCAGTTTTAGCTTCATGTTGTTACATGAAGCTGGCTGTTGTGCTTTGTAAACTGTGGTTTATGGCTTAGTGTGTTATGGAAACCCAGCCAACTGTAGTTTAATTAAACCAAGATTAATTGAATCATGATGTGTGAATCCAGAAGATCTCACTGGGGCCCACCTCTACTGTTGTGTATATGTGGGATTGTCCTCAAATTTCTCCTTGGCCTAAACAGAGTTTGGGGGATGGTGAATACCCATTACATCACAAAGTACATCACTGATTACAAAACCCATTGATTTGCAACATTTGCATAATGTTGGGGGTCATTTTTAAGTAGAAGAGCCAGTCTGGGGTAGTAGTTAAGGCACCAGGCTAGAAACTGAGTGACCGCGAGTTCTGGTCCTGCCTTAGGACTCAAGCCAGCTGGGTGACCCTGGGCCAGTCCCTCTCCCTCAGTCCTAGGAAGAAGAAGGCCAGGGCCAACTGCTTCCAAAAATGTCACCAAGAAAACCGCAGGGACTCAAGAACGGCTCAAAGGCGCACATGCTCGCGCACACGCACACGTTAAGTGCCTCATCCAGACTGCTTTGGATGTAACAGACATGTTCATAATTTGGGGGGGGGGGTGTAATCTCACTCTTGTACCCGGAAGCAGTGGCTTTGGCACCTCGAGGTGCAGAGCAGCCTTTTAGAGGACACTGCCAGGACCACCCTCCAGTTGGATTGGGGGTTCTGCATCTCAGGGTGGGATTCGAAACATTCCTGCTACACACATACATGGCACAAGCAGGCTGGCTTTAGGCTAAGGCCAGGTACGCGCTGGCCTAGGGTGCCAAAGCTAAGGAGGGCAGCAGTGCTGCCCTCCTTCCACATCCGTCTAAAAATGCAAATGCTGGCGTTGGCCAGAGATGGCTCCATCAGTCAATGTCGCCTAGAGGTGCCATATTCTCTTGAGCCAGCAAGTAAATTGGTTTAACTGTAATAGCTTGTCTTCACTAAATATGAAAACTCCCATTGCAATAAAGAATTTCTAGATCAAACTAAAGCTTTAGAGGATCCCACTGAAGAAGGCATTGCCATTCATCTAGTCCATCCTCACTCTTGGTATTAATCGGACAGGTGGAGTCCAAGTGCCCGCTTTGTAGAGCCCATGGGGAGAAGAGTGGGAGAGCTCTAGTCTCCAGGCCAGCCTCAGCTTCCACTTCACCCAAATTGAATTTGAGAAAGGTTCCTGCCCTCACACACACACCAGTTTCTGCTTGCTGTATACATATGCCTGTATTTGATGGCAAGTTTATTTTGAAATCTATGAAACTGAACTTTCAGATAAATAGATTTTCTGTATAGTTACCTTAGGCAGTAAGTGAAAAACACTGAGGGGGGGAGGTCTTTCTTTATAACCTACAGGAGAAAGAGAAGCTACAATGCAGTTCTGGTGTGCTTATGTTTTTGGGAAGACAGAGAAGGATGTTTCAAAGGGGAAGAACTTAACCCCCTAAATATTTGGGGACATGAGTTCCTGCAGAAAGTAGAGAACTCTGTGTTAAGGATGAAGCACCCTCACTGTTTTTGAAAAGAACTGAGTTGTTTCGTTTATGAGGGAAGTTCAGAAAACCTGAAGCCCTTGAAGATTTATATACAGCATGCATTTTAAAAGAATATCTGCACTGTAGATCTGGGGCACTTTTTATCTTTAATTATTTGTAATAATTACAGTATTTTGATTTTGTACTATTCACAGTGCAGTCCTCTTTCCCTTCAGGGGTTTTCTGCTGTGCGGCAGTGTGTAATAGATCACCCTCTTTACTCTTCCTCTTCCTCCTCCTCCTCCTCCTCCTTTCTGTGTCAGCATGACCCAGGATGCCTGGTTTTGTGGTGGTTTAAACATTAAACATTCATACCTAGGGATTCTAAAACCTTTCTCCCCTAAATCTGTATGAAGATGGCCAGTGAAATGCAGATGGCTTAATGATGAATGGTTCCACTACGCACTCAGAGTAGGACACCTAGCCAATAAATAGAGTGATATTTTGATTGAGTAAAGAGCTGAATTACTGTGTTGGCAATGGACACATTGTTAGAGCTAAGAGGGCTTGATGGTGTGGCAAAGATTAGGGCCACAAGATGCTTTTGCTTTCCTTCCAGCACTGCAACTTTCATGCCCAAGAGGTCCACAGTCAAGGTTTGCAGAATTTGATTCTAGGCATTACTGGAACCAAAATGGCAGATCTGTCAAGCCCATGGCTTAGGAAACAGGAGGTTGGGGGAACCTCTAACCTTGAGGCCTGTTTCAGCTGCCATTGCAGCCAAATATGACCTGAAAAAAATTCCCACCCTCACATATACCCAGATATACCCCCTAACTTTCATCCTACTACCTGGAACCTCCATTTGAGTGCCCAAGTGAATCATGATTACTTTATTGTAGTTTTAACTTTTCTGGGAACATGGGAAAACTATTAGTTGTCTCTGCAAATGGGAGACCTTTTTCCTCATCCATTTTGCCTGCAGCACAAATGCTCTTTCTCTAAACACTCTGAGAAGTGCTTTTTTTCCCAAGCACATTGAATTTCATGGCTGAGGAAACTAATGGGAAGCAAGATACAATCCACACTGGCATTTAAAACTCTGCAGGTCCATTAGGCACTTATCCCTTTTCCAGCAGAAGTCCGTCTAAAGAATGACCTTGTCCATCCATGTTATACCACTCTTGTGCAAGAAGAATTATTTAACTTGGAGGGGTATTCCAGGTCATCAGCTGTTAAAATTTCCACCCTGCAGTCCAGGCAGAATTTTGAAATACAAGTGAGAATTCACAAGCCAGACGCTGGTCCTACAAGTTGTTTTAGTTTGGGCTGCCTGTTTTTGAAGGCTTTATTTATTTTATTCTTTGTGTGGATTTTGTAAACTACCCAGAGTCTTCCAAAATAGACGGCCATATTAAATTGAATAAATTAAATTATTGAGAGCTAAAGGAGAGAGCAGAAACATCATCTGAGGCTATTTCTTGCTGATCCAATCTGCTCAAGACAGCAGACTGGGACTAGAGATGTACAGACTGGGATATTTCCAATCCATTTACTGCCTTCTGCGTGTGTTCCTCCTGCCATGAATCCATTAGAGGCAATAAACTCCAATCTACTCCCAGCAAGATCTATGGTGAAAGTCTTTTACATCCCTAATAAGAATTTAATGTTTAGATGTTCTCTTGCATTCTCCTTCTTCTTCTCCTTCCATACTCAAAAGTACCCTGTTGATGAACTGGCTAACCTAGAGTTTTCATTCTGGTGTGTTGTTCTGTGTGCATATGTGTATCGAGTATTCATGTGTTCCTGTGTTGGATTTCTATCTTGCCTACCCTCCAGGATCTCAGACTACCTTCCATGGGGATTTCTCTTTATTTTGTCACTATAGCATAATCCTGTGAAGTGGGTGGGGCTGGGAGAGAATGCCTGGTCTGAAGTCACCCCAGGGCTTAGGGAGAAGAGCTGCACAAGGTCCTCAGGGCATCGCTGGGCAGCGGTCCTAGAGGCCTTGCCTGTGCGTGCAAACTCCTGCTAGGAGATCACCAAGCAGTCACGTGGAGCTTTCAGAAGGACAGGGGGCTGCCTCATTGCCCCTTCAAATGCTTTGCACAGCCTTAGTAGTTGACATGGGGACCTTCCCCATTTGCTCCTGCCTCTTCCACTTGCCCTTCTCTTTTTTCAAGGTCCTTTCTTGAATTGTATGTACAGCCACAGGAAAAGCCAAGGATGGTTTTACCTTGGAAAATAAGACTAGAAAACTGGAGGGGGGCGGTAGCTGAAACAGAATTTGAGTTTGAGTATTTCACAGTACCTTAATGTTCATGAATAAAACTAGCCTTTGTCTGAGCAAATAGTAGATATTCTTAGCCATAGACCGGATATCTTTATTTATGAAAATCATTAATGCTCTTACAGTATAATGCACAACATTTTCTGAAGCTACACGCTGTCATAATGATGAACACTACCTTGATTTATTTTGCTTTCCTCAACTGGTTGCTTTCCCTATTTAAGACACCGCCCTTCTCTGCTACGTATATTATCTTTCAGAGGTTTGGGGAAACAGAAACTTATTTGGAGAATCCATTTTGTCGGCTTTTGACTCTTCTTTGCACGTGAAAAGTGTGCGTGGCGGCACAAGCCGCTGCTGTTTTGCAGAGAACCTGAAGTAACCGCTGCAGAGTCTGGGAAAATGATCTCCATCCCTTGGGCACATTCGTCGCATCTCTTTCAGACAGAAGTCCATGGGGCTGATAAACAGTCCCAGGCTCCTGTGTAAAACTCAGGAATGTGAAAGTCACGTTGGTAATTGGGAGCCGCGTCTCACTGATGTCCTCCAGAAGAGAAGAAATGGCCAACGGGTCAAATATTATTACATAAAGGTTGCATCTTTTTTAAGCACTAACATTTTGACAACCACAAAGTAGCAAATAATATAGTTTTGACACAAGTCTAAATTATGGGGGGGGGGGCGCATTATAAGACATCAAGGGCTTTAAAATATTGTAAGGAAATTATTTTTATTGCATTTTTAAACAATATTTCAGCCTGCTGTAGGAAATTCAGGACAACAGATGTGATCACCTCCCTGTCATCTTTGTCATCTGCCCCAGTGAAGTAGGCTGGCTTTCGTTTGTAATCAAGGATGACATTTTTAGTTGAAGACCCTGAAGTTATAGCCGGTAGCCACTGTTGTTCCGATCCGATCCTGTTTGCTGCGTGTTTAGAAGACTAATCAGGGGTCTGCTTGACTGTCTCACTAGTAGGGCGGTGTTGCAGTCATGCATTTTTGCCTATAGAGATTTTAACCATAGGAAAATTAGAAACAATTTATTTTTGAGGTCACACCTTACAGAAGGTTTCTAAGCATCGTCCCCTAATTTATGTAACTATTAATGTAAATTGTCCCCAAACCCATTTTTATATGTAAAAACAGGCCCTACTTTAATTGCAAATAACCTTGCAATTTGCTTTTAATCCCAAATTACCCGAGCATAAACACTTTTTTTTACATGTAACTCCAACTCTTTGCATGCAACTTTCAGGAATATACTAAGAAATGACTAAGGGTAGACTCTGAAGCTAATGTTGGCCCCATGGCAAGGTCCAGTATCAAGTACATTCCCTTCCAATGGATTTCATGACAGAATTCTTTTACATCCTTATTCACATCTATCTTAAATAATACAGGCTGACATAGTCATTGACAGGATACTGTAGAGAAGGCTTCTGAAAAGCATTTGGTCCTCTAAGATTCCTTGCAGTCCTAGATCCCAGAGACCCCTTAAATTTATTAAAAGAACCGCCATTGTCCCATCACAACCAGTGATCACTGGAATTCATGCAGATGCAGACTCAGAAATCCAGTGTGGTGTCCTGCTGAGCTTAGTTGACTTTAAGATAGGTTGACAGGTGTGGAAAATGGGCTTGAGGGCCACTGTTTCCCACAATCTCTTTGCTAGGGATAAAGAGTGAAAGAGAGCTGTATCTACATTCTGTTGCTAAGCATTGGAGAAGAACCGGTCGGAAGCAGACTGGTAGGTTAGATAACACATGTGATGTCTCCATGTTTGATCAGTAGGTCCATGTCAACTTCTCTGGATTACTAACCACTACCACCTCCCTTTAAAACTTCCATATGGATGTGCTGCAATGTCCATATAATTTAATCCCAATATGTTAATGAGAAAACAGCCGGGCTAAAGAAGGTGTCAGAGAAGTATTGGCCGAAGCTCCTGTCCAGGTCTTAAGGCAGCTGGAAGTGAGGGATGGGTAAAACAATCTGCTTTTCAAGCAGGAAAATGAGTAGAAAACCGGCTGTAGCTGCCAGTTTACAAAGGATTGCTCCTTCTGCAATTAAAATTTTGCAAGACTTGGGATGTTTGTTCTGCAAGGGAAGGCAGCGATGAAGAGTAGGAGTCCGCTAACACAACATGGAATTAACACTGTGTTTGACAACTGTGATTCTTTTTAGTCACTGCTCATATGGATAATAATTTAATTATACAATTAGCCATTTGTGAATCAAGCATCTGATGGGAGAGGAGTGGAGGTGGGGAGCAGAGAAACAATTGCTTGTAGCTTCTTCCAAGAACAGTGACTCAGACATAGGCTTGCCACACACAGGGCAGTGGGCTTGGATGCCACGTGCCTGTTGTTCCCCGTAAGACTGAAGCCGTTTGGTCAAGATTTTGAGGGTGACCAGACCTGGAATGGAAAAATCCAGAAGAGCATTAGAAGGCAGCAGCAAAGAGCCATAGACAATGCCAACTGTTTGCTGCCCTCTAATGGTTGTCAGGCATTCTGCAAGCCACTTTGGGCAGTTCTAATATATTTTAAATTAGCACAGCACTTAAAACAGGATTCCTCAACCTTGGCAACTTTGAGACGAGTGGACTTCAACTCCCAGAATTCCCCAGCCAGTCTTGCTGGCTGGGGAATTCTGGGAGTTGAAGTCCACCCGTCTTAAAGTTGCCAAGGTTGAGGAGCCCTGACTTCAAAGATGTTCTGCATTTGATCCTGGGTGACTACAGCCTCAGGCGAAGAATGAACAACATGGAAGTCAACAGAGAAAGAAAGGATAAATATACACATGTGGACAATGTTAGGATACATTTGTGAAGAAGGTGGTTCTGCCCTAATCTGGGGCGGGACTGATTTTACCAGAATTCTAATTTCCTGTGAAAACCCTTCATGTCTTTGTCAAGCTCCTAAATAGCAACGCATGGCTAAGGAGGCAAGGTGCCCACGGAGTTTCCTAAAACAGGTTTCATGCCAGCAGTAAAAGGTTCAGGATACAGAATCCTGGACATTGAGCAATCAGAACTCCAGACCTCTATTTTGTGGGGGGGGGGGACTCATTATGATGGGATCTTTGAACTTCTTCCTCCCAGATTGTTTAACTGAAGAGCTAACAGCTCTTTTGCCAGCTAAGACTGAATCAGCAGCATCTGCTCTTCATTTGCCATCTTTTGAAATAATCCCTTTTCCTTCTCAGACTCCCAAGAGTTCTTTTCATTATTTTAAGCAATCTAGATTCAACCACTTGGGACCCATTCACCCATCATATAGTAGCAAACTGGGAGAGCTGGAGGGGTTACCAAGAGGTATGATCTCTGTGTCCAGGTGTGCTCCAAGCCCCATGTTCCCCTGCAAATCAGGATGGCTGTTAACCACCTCTCAAAACGTGCATTTTCCACATTCATACTTTTTGTGTCTTTACAGGCTGAACAAAATGTGCAGGGTAAGCCTCTACACCAGAGACTCCAGGGAATCCCACACCTTGCTGGTGGAAAGGTGGAAAGGCGAGAGAGAGAGAGAGACTCTGCATTTCTCCACCTGTCCTAACTCCAAACCTCTCTTCATACATGATCCTTCCCCTGCAAACAATGGGAAGGAATAGGTTCAGCTCAGCTTGAGAGACCGTGTAATTTAGCCCTCAGTTGGGAACACGGTGAAGGACTTGGGATGTCTTGGTTTGGTTGGCAGTCTAACCATAAGCGTTCTAAATACTTCCCCCTGAAAAAAAAATCAGGTCCCATCTTAGGCATTCTGTTTTGTTTGAGTTGCTAAAGTGGCCGTTTGCATGAATCAAATCAGATTTGTGTGTGTGCTAAGCAGAGAAATGGCTCATTAAACAAAGAAAGAAGGCACACATCAAAAGTACTAGACCATGAAAAACATTCTGTTTTCATTAAAAAGAAAAGGGGGAGGAAGAAAAACATTTTTCTGAACGTGTGATAAATATCTTCCCCAAGCCGTGTCGGGTTTTTGTGTCAGTTGAGAACCCGGCCTTAAGATAGATATTAGCTAGACACGAACAAGGCAGATTTAGTATTTAAGGAAATTAATTTCAGTACAAAACAATTGAGATTAGCTGCCCTGATGATTATATCAGTCTTTGGGGTTTGGAATGCTGGGTCCACCAAAAGGACCTTGGAAGGAACTAGGTTTACATGCACACTTCCCTTGGAGGCCGGTTTCCAAGTGCAGAAGCCCAGGATTATTCTGCAGCTGCTCTGAGCAACCAGCCTTTGAGAAATGCAGCCCAACCCAGCTGGAGAGGCCAGCCTGGGGAAGCCAAGGTGAAGCTGACCACCTGCAGCCTGCAGGAATCCAGAGGACCACTCTAGTGACCATGTGGCGCATGCAGCCCAGATGTGGCAGCCCTAAAACCATGATGTGGTTGGGTTCCCCACTACCTGCCAGTCAGGAGACCCAGGGTTGCTCACGGTTCGTTCACAGCAGATCTACAAGAAGGGAGCACGGGTGGAGAGCATGCTTAGGAAACGCAGCAGGGGTAGTACAAGTAGTAACTTCAAAAAACTGACCACTGTGAACAGGTCTCTGTTGCGCCCGCTGCTTGTGAACCTGCCTATGTTGAGCTAAGTGGGCCGGTGATCTTTGCAAGCAATCCAAAAAATAAAGTGTGAATTGGCACTATGAAGACGCCTATCTAGGAATGGGATTTCATTAGGCTGAAGGTCTACTTGCCCTTGCTGAAGCTCTCTCTTGAGCAGGAAGTTTGGTTAAGAGTTGGTATGATAGCATAGGGTATATGAAATAATTCAAGGGAACAATAGATGGTTTGGGATTCATTTTTAATATAAAATGTAGTTTTAAAAGACCTTTAAAAATGGAGGAGAAAGCATACCCAAATGCAGGTATAATCATCTTATTCGCCAACATTTGAACTCTTCAAGAACAAAATGTAGAGAGAAGCTGTTGTTTTAATTGAGTTGGCCCTGAATTTTCCAAATTCATAGTTAATGGTCCATAACTGCAAAATGATCAAGAGACATGAACTTAAAAAAAAAAAAAAGTTGTGTGATTTTTTTTTACTTGAAGAAAAGGATGAGTAGCAGCAAACACAAAGGAGCTTTACAAATTTCTGAATAGAATGGAGAATGAATAGAGGGGCGTTCTTTTCTTTCTTCTGGGAATTCACTCAAAGAAATCTGGATTGTCAGATACATTTTTTTGTATTGCATTACAGTCCTTCAATGCTTTTTAACAAGGGCTTGAAGTCTGAATACTTAACCGTAAGTCCTCAGGTAGGAGATTAACCAATCTCCCTGAGATAAAAGCCATTTTTGCCTCCTAGCGACCACAAGGATTGTTTTTCTCCATGGGGATCTATCCTTGACTTGTTCTTTCAGGTCTCCCAATGATGCCCTCATCGCCATATAACTGAATCCATCCATCTTGCTGCTGGTCCTCCTCTTCTTCTCTTTCCCAGCATCAGAGCCTTCTCCAGAGAGTTGGCTCTTCACATAAAATGTTTGAAGTAGGATAATTGGGGCCTGGTCATTTGTGCCTCGAGTGGGAACTCTGGGTTGATTTGTTCAATGATCTAGCAGTTTGTTTTCTTGGCTGTCCAGGGTGTTCTCAGGAGTCTTCTCCAACACCAACATTCAAAGACGTCAATGCTCTTCCTATCCTGTTTCTTCAAAGTCCAACTTTCACTTTGATTGGGCTTTAAAATTAAATATTAATTTATAATATATCAATTTTGTCATCACTTTCACCCAATATTACTGTAGATCAGTGTTGTCCAAACTTGGCCACTTTAAGATGAGTGGACTTCAACTCCCAGAATTCCCCAGCCAGCCTGGCTGGGGAATTCTGGGAGTTGAAGTCCACTCATCTTAAAGTGGCCACGTTTGGACAACATTGCTGTAGATTATTGTTATACAAACATTTTGGTGCATTCCTTTTTCCCAAAGTTACTTTTAAAAAAATAAATACTGTACATAAAAGGAAACCACTTCACAAAATTCAGGAATATATTTTATGAAATGTTACTGTTCTGTTTATGCATTAGTCTAAAAAACTAACCAGTTTTTATTAAAATAAGAATTAATTTCTTTCCCCTCTCTTATCTTAGATTTTTTTACAAATCAACTAAGTTGCCTGCAGAATTCTGAGTAGTTAACCTTCATTGCAAAATTTTAAATTGCTGTAATTCTGCTGCTTGGAAACAGACATGGAAAAAGAAGAAAACTCTTTTAACGATCTCAGAGCTCAGAAGAAGGTTCCAACTTTGAACGGGCGTGCTATAGGACCCCACCAGACAGATAGTAACCAATTCAAAGGAGATCAAATGAGGATGGATGGAGTATGCTGAAATACCGAACAGTAGAGATGTCAACATCCAATGACACGGTGGCCAACCAATTAAAATAAGTTAATCTACATTCCAGTACCAAAAAAAGGAGACTTAACAGAGTGGGCAAACCCTTGTACAATGTCCCTAATTTCCATGCTAACAAAATTATGTTTAGGATTTGTATTGGAATGTAGATTGGCCTCTTCCAATCGGCTGGCCACGATGTCATTCTCCAGATTTGCTGGCATAGCTTGGTGAGAACGCTGACTGATTCTTCTTCTGTTGCCTACCATATTTCAGTGGGTCTTCCATCAGTTCCTGTAGCCTTCCGACTTGGTAATGACCAGAGTGCTGCCCTAACTTCACCTTCTATATTCCTAGGTTCTTGTAAGTAGGGAATATCTTCTAAGGTTTCTTAGATGTTGACATCTCTGCTGTACAGTATTTCAGTACTCCTTCCACCTTTGTTTGATCTTCTTTGAGTTGGCTACTATCTGTTCACTGGCATCCTTTAGAATACCAATTCAAAGTTGGAATTTCCTTCTGAGTTCAGAGATCTTTCGAAATATTTTCCTTGTTTTTCCATGTCTGTTTCCATCATCATCATCAACAAAAATAATAATAACAATACCCCAAAGATTTGGAAGGTGATATTTCAGGAGAGGAGTGGTAAGTTTTGAAATCCAATTTTTAAGATTCTTTCCCCAATATTTATTAACTGCTTTTCTGCTGGAAAAGCAACTAAGAGGGATTTCAAACACTCACTTTTATCACAAAGTGTAACATTTTCCTCCAGCAATTCTGTCCTCCTACCCTTGGATAGAGCTACAGAGCCCGGAGAGTAACAGATTTAGGTTTTGCAAGGGGGGAGCAGGAGGGTGAAAGCTTCTGTGGTTGGAATAGTTCTGCATTTCTCCCAAATATTTATTTGTGGCTTTGTCCTCACTCCCAACTGGCATAGGACCCTCTAAAAAAATATTAATGACAATATAATAATAATAAAAATGACAACAACTGCAAGGAAATTCAGCTCAGGCTAAAGCAAGCGTCTCCACCATTGAGAGAACAGCTTCTGCTGAAATTGTACAAAAAAATGGAGAGAGTTTTGTCTACAGTCCAGCTAAAACACTAGTTCTCACGGGGTTTGCAATGAAGCATTAAACATATTCTTTATCCCCCCCGTTGAACTCGTCCATAAATTAGGGAGGGAGTTTATGCAATAATGGAGCTGACCCCTGGATGCTGTGCCTGCCTGAAAGGAAGACTAAATCCCTCTCCAAATAATCTTCTTCTAAAACGGGAGGGCTCTCTTAGCTTCACCGGGACGATGGTAAGGGAGGCAGCTCAGCTCTTCTGTCGCACGTTCAGATGGGGAGGTCATTGCCGATGAAGGTGCGCTCTCAGCATGGGCAGGTACAGCCTGCAGTTCTGCCTGACTGAAAATCAGCGCGCCTGATTGCATTTCTGGGTGCAGCCCCAGGACCATTCGCAGCGGCAGATGGAAAGCCAGCCCTGAGCGTTGGTGGCCAGAGAGCCCTTCCTTGGCACTCTTTTCTTTCCTCTTTGCCCCGACAGCCTGGCAGACGGTCCTTTTATGAGTCATGGATGACTCCTTTCCCCGGGCACCACCTTCAGGGGGAATTTGGGGCTACCCATTTCCTTAACTGCTCAAAGCTGTAATGCAGCAAGTGGCTTGGCCCCGAATTGGGGGTTCTCTCTCTTTTCGGCTCTGTAATCCCGCAGAGGGTGCAGAAACGCATTTGATCCTGCAAGACAAGAGTGCCGCCAAGGAAGTGAGCCTTCCATTAGCCACCCACACCTTTCCGTGGACAGGATGCAGCTGAGGGAGAGGCCAGGTTTGTTTGTGTATTTCAGGGGTGCTCAAAAAAGTCACGATGGGGGAAGCAATGGAAGCCCCGCCTCTTTTCTAAGGGCATCACACTTGCAGCACTTATGTAAAATAGAGGCAGGGCCTTGATCCCACAGTCATGGCTGGCATTATGACTTTGCTGATCCCCCGTGGATGCTCCTGGTTTATTGCGTTAAAAATAGAATATTTTATTTCCATGAAAAACAGTGTTCCAGGTTACGAACCACCCTAAAATGCCAGTAAGGCAGACAATTACAATTAAAACAAAAACAAAAATATCAAAGGAAAAAAAATCAGATGCCTTCACACGTTCAACGCCAGTTTATTGTGGTGTGTTTTTTTTATTCTTCTCCTGTTTATAAGATTTATTTTCTGTTTTTCAGTAAGGTAGTACATTTTTGTTCGCTGTTTTGACCTGTTTAGCTCCAGGCAGGGGCTTTCCAGATCATAGAAGCTTGAGTGGAAACACCTCCGTTCTCTCTTCTGACCCAGGTGAAAACCTCATTTGTGGAGGTGTTTTGAAGTAGATGCTTCCTTTCTTTCCTTCTTTTCCTTTAATTTGATGGCGGATCTTGTTTCATCATACTTAGCATCCTTTATGTTGTGTGGGTCTGAGACCCAAAGCTCAGGTTTTTAAGTGATTGAGCCATGCCTTAGTCAAAGCTCAAGATATTTTCAGCCTTTTGCTTTCAGGGGAAAAGACGTGAGCAGCCAGTCTTTGACCTCCTGGATACTTCAGGAAGATCCAAAAGACTCCACTCTGGCTGGATTGTGGCCTTTTATGAAGTACACCCCAATTCTTTTGCCAATGATTTTGGAAGACAGCCTGACTGTTCTAGTCTCATAGTAGAACCAAGTCTGCTTAGAGTTGAGCTCTAGGCCTAGTGGCTTCAGGGACACCCCCATGTTGTTTTCTTGGCTTTTCCACTGTCTTCTTCTAGGATGTTCTTTTGACTTCCTCATCTAGCCTACAGCCTTGGGGTTTCCTGACAGTCTCTCATCCAAGTATTAACCAGGTGTGACCCTGCTTAGCTTTTCAGATCATTCAAGGTGAGCTAATAAGGGCTGCTACCTAGCAGAGCTCTGGTCTGATAGAATTGCACCATAAAAATATTATTTGCCATCATTGCTGCTGCTTTTGGGGAGTATCCAGTTTTGTGTGCCTCAGCTGTCCTCATGCAATGGGGTTTTCTATTTCCCTCCTACTTCCTGAAGCCTCCTCACCTGAAAAAAGTCTGTTTGGGATTGTTGTCTGAGGAAATTCTGAGAGTTGGTGAAGAATTTCAGGTAGAATAGAGAACTGCTCTCTCCAAAGTCCAGTAAAGAAATTCCATCAGCAAAGGTACACTGAATTCCAGCCATGATTATAACAATCAAACACTGATATTCCTGCTTGTAAGAATTCAAGAACCTTTGAAATATCCATATTCAAAATCTGCAATTAATTTTTGTGCTCATTTTTCCCTGGTTGACAATTAGTAGGTTGAAGTTAAATTAGCAAAGGAGTCATTTTTTTTTTAATAATAAATGTTCTATCTGACTTTAATTACTTCATAATTCTCTCCGGATAGCTTTAAAAATCACAGTGGCTCAGTCCTACTTTTTCTGTGAATTAGACTGGTAAGTCTTAACCAACATTGACAAACCCTTAATCATGGAAAACAATTACGTGGCTCTTGCTGGCAGGTACAGCTAGTGGGCATGTAAGTGCTCATGGTCTGTGTGCAAAGAAGCACATTGTGTAGGCCCTACTTAGCTATGTCTGTGCTCCAGCCACCCTGTGCATAGAGTGGCTTGGTGACCAATGTTAGGTCATACTGTAAGATGTTTACCCAGGTACCTGTGTAGACTCTGTCACCAAAGTTTGTGACAGAGTGGACTGTAGCCCTTCCGATTTCGGTTGGGTGGTCATCTGAAACATTTTTGAATACTCCTGACAGTTAATGGAAAATCTTGGGGAGAAGGCTAGCAGAAAAAAGTAACAGATAGAGCCTGAACCCTTTGCTTTGCTCATTTATACTTGCAAGAGTTATACGGGTTGTCGAAATGTTCGGTTGCTCAGACGGAGGAAGCTTCTCTTCCAGTGAGCTCCTCTGAATAAAGGAGAGACGTACCTGATCTAGATTCTGGTCTTTCTATCTGGGAGGCCCCTGGCTCTCAGGATGGAAGTAAACACCAGGAGGGATTCAACGTAATAGCAACCCTGCTCTGAAATCCAAATAAGATGGAGGTATTTTAAATTTTAGATGGGACATTGTTTTACTGAATGGAGGAGCCAAGCTTCAACATTTGAAAAGCATCATGTCCACACCCACACGCCCACCTCCTGCCCATGTTGACTGGGGTACTGCCCTTCCCGGACCCAGCAGGGCCCAAGATGCTCTGCTATGGGACATGGAGTGGCAACAGTGCCCACCTCCAGTTACCAATACACCCAGTGTCCAGAACTCAGTTACTTGGTGCAATCCCACAATTGCCTCTTCTTTTCCTTAGCTGTGAGAATCCAGCTGTACACAATTAACATGCTGCTGCCTATCCTTGAAACCCCAAGTCTGCTACTAAGGTGGCCGCCTCCCTCGGCCTGTTGCCAGGGAGGGCATGGCCCCAGCTCCTGATCTCCGCTGTATTTTGCAAATCTTACGTTCACCAACTTAATCTTCTGTCTATATCAGAGCTATCTATTCCCTCCCATTTCCTGAAGAAATGTGTATTGAACAATACTCTCCAGTTGTGCTCTTGCTAACCAGGGCAATGTTTTATCCACACCTATGCAGGGAATAAATCACAAGACAGCGGGATTGCAGAGATGGAAGAGCTCCCGGTTCCACACAACATCAAGATTAGCAACATCACTTGTGATTCTTTCAAGATTTCGTGGGACATGGATTCCAAATCCAAGGAACGCATCACTCACTATTTCATTGATCTAAATAAGAAAGAAAACAAGAATTCCAACAAGTTTAAGCACAAGGTAGGTCGTCTATTCCTGTTGGCAGAAGGAGCTGCGTGAAGCATTAAGGAATGTGGGCTTCTGATTTCTGTACTCAAGTCCTCAAAATGTCTCTACCAGTAGTATGGGAAAGGGGAAAATAATGTTAAATTACTGACACAGAAGGGTTTTCCCAAAGAAAAGGCTACCACTGAACCCCGTGTGTAAGCTTCTAGCACAGGTTTAAATTTTTCCATAGCCCTTGCAGTGGTTTGGTACCTCTGTTTGGTCCAGACCAACACATTTTATAAACCATCAGGGGCTTAATAGGCCCTTGATTTTGTGGACTGCAAAAGTGGGGAAACGTAGCAGTGGATGTGTACTATAAGCCATGTTGGATTTCCCCCCGGCTGTTTTCCAATTTTCAGTAGCTATCTTCTACACACTTACTACAGAGGAAACTCCATTCCATTTACTGGGGTTAGTATGTATGTATGTATGTATGTATGTATGTATGTATAACTCATTTGATCATTTCTATATCACCTTTGAGATAAACGTTTGCATGAAGTTTGCTTGAAAATGTACATTTTCATGTGCATTTCTCCTAATACATACATTTGTGTGTATTCGTCTAGAATTTTATGCAAGTTGCTTTCCTAATATAACGCATTTATATTTATTATATCTCGGCAGAATGCTGCATTTGGCTCTCCCTCATGAGGTGTTGAGCCCTGATTGAGCCAGTATTCAAACAGTAGATGAAACTGAGGCAGAGCTATTGACAAGTGGGAAGAAAGGAGATATTATTTGGGGGGTTGGCCATAGCACGCATGTAGACCACATCGAAATAGCAGTGACTCAAGTCATTAGGAATAGTCAATTCCAGAAAGTACAAGCGGTCCAATATATCTGAAGCTTCAGCTCAATTCATGCCAATATTTTTCTATTATGACTCCATAGTTAGCTAGATGCCATCAAGTCAACAGTATGCAGAGTAACAAGATGGACAAAGGCTGGCCGTCATGAATTGTTTTTAGGAAATAGTCCAACTGGTTTTGAAACTTTCTTAGATATTATCTATTTCAAATCTCTCAGCAATTCCCAGATTTACAAAAATTAAATTATATAGAGAAAGAGAATGAAAAAGCAGTGTGAACCATTGTGTTCTTGTATTCTTGAGATTCTATTTGTTTCTCTGTAAGTAATTATTGTGATAGTAAAATGGCTTTTCCACTGCTATCAGGCTGTTATTGTTTAAATGGTCAAATACATCATTTAGTTACTGAATCTAATTCAGTCTGGATAATTTTTACACCCATGCTGCATAGCTTTGTGTTTTCAGATAGAAGAAAAGCTGTTAATTAAAAAGAAAGGCAGTAAATATCAAGATGTCAAGTATTTGCCCTGTAAAGTACTTTGAAAAAAATAATAAAATATGCATTTGAAGGACTAGTAAGGATTCGAAAACTAATAGTATTTTTTAAAGATCTTGACCCTGAGGATGTGAGTAGGTTAAATCAGTGGCTGTTATAAAACCAATGAAAATTATTTATTCCAACTAAGGCTGCCTTTAGACATGTGCTCTAAAAATTATTAGTCTTCCACTGTTCTGACTCCAATGATGATGGCAATGTGTTGAGCCAACAACAGGGTTCCAGGTGCAAATTTGAACCCCCAAAGTCTTGGGTTCATGGATTTATTTCAGTCTAGCATCATACGATTAAATGTAATTGTTGTTGTTGTTGTTGTTGTTGTTGTTGTTATTATTATTATTATTATTATTATTCGGCATTGACAAAATCACCACCAGTCAATTGCAAAAGGCAGCTTTACTTGGAACAGCTTATATCCTGAGATGATACCTTTAACACCATCAAACAATATCTGCCTATCCCAGGTCCTTGGGAAGGACTCGATAGTTGGATAAAAATGCCAAATCCAGTCTAAACATCTGGCTGACTGTGTGATCAACCATAATGGTACTATGGCATAACTGCCCAATGTTGCTGGGAGTCAGGTGGCATATAAATAATAATAATTATTATTATTATTAGAGTCAATAATGCAAAATTTTATGCAGATCTCCATTTAGAATGCACATTTAGAATGCATGCTACTCCTGAGCAGATAAATCTTACATTCCTTTTGGAGGCAAAGAATTAGTCCTCGCTTAATGACCACAATAGGGACCGGAAAATTCATTATTATGTAGGACGGTCATTAAGTGAGGCATCATGTGACCACATCCAATTTTACAACATTTTTTGCAGTGGTCACTAAGCGAATCACTGCAGTTGTTAAGTGAATCACACAGTTCCTCATTGATTTTGCTTGCTGGAAGCTGGCTGGGAAGGTTGCAAATGGTGATCACATGACCGTGGGATGCTGCAACCATCATAAGTGTGAGCTGGTTGCCAAGTGCCTGGATCACGATCATATGACCATGGGGGGGCGCTGCAACAGTTGTAAGTGTGAGGACCAGTCGTAAGTAGCTTTTTTCAGCACTGTTGTAACTTTGAACGATCACTAAACAAATGGTCATTAAGCGAGGACTACCTGTAAAACCTCTCCCTGGGAGGCAATTTCATGGCCCTGGGGCTATGACAATAGAGCCCCTTGTCTTGGGTGGCAATAATCTTCCAGTCCTGAAAAGATCTGAAGAGGATGGTTAGCTGACCTCTGGGAATAGACGTGGCATCAGCCATCATTGTTTTGAACTGGGCTGGCAAGCAAATGAGCAACCGGTGCTGTTGCTGCTGTTGCACACCCACACATGTTCTCACTTCCTCCCCACCCATCAGAAGTGGAGATTGCATTCACGCTAAAGTGTGACGGAATGTGAGAGATTGTGGGGAAGCTGGGAAAGGAATATAAGATAGATATAAACAGATATAAACAATCAAGAGAGAGTTGATAGCCGAGCTCATAAATGGCAACTCAGCCCAGGTGGGAAGAAGCATTTCAGATCCTCCAGAGACTCCACCTTAATGAACTCACTGTAAATCCGCCTGCAATTTCCAAGTTTCTGTCTTCACTCTAGACTAGCATTAAAGATTCCTTACTGAAATCTGTGTAGTTCTTGCTCCCTTACCTGCCTGCTTCTTGACACAAAACTAGAGGAATCCTTCGCAACGTTCTCCTCTTCATTTCTCCTGCAGCCCATTGGGCTATCACTGACAAGAAGAATCACT
Source organism: Python bivittatus (assembly GCF_059951505.1). NCBI lineage: Eukaryota > Metazoa > Chordata > Lepidosauria > Squamata > Pythonidae > Python > Python bivittatus. Next base: position 10,901,102 of record NW_028277033.1, read on the forward strand.
TCTGAATGAGGTCCCATTCCTATAGCAGCCCCCCTGTCAGTGATGCTCTTGGACTCCCCCGACCGCCGGTCCAAGTGAGTTGTTCTGCCCCTGGTGAACCTCACGCACACGGGATGGTCCGCTGCTTCTGAAGCATTTACTAGCCCCCCAAGCCCCTGCCAACCTCCCCTGCCCTTCTGATGCGGGGGGGAGGGGGCTCCAACTTTCAAAATCCCTAGGCAGCTTGGCCTTTCGTCCTCTGGCTGGAAAGAGCTGATATATATCCTTAAAAATCCACCTCCCCCTCACAATTCAGCCTGCCATTCTGTGTTTCATTACCCCAAAATACGTCCCTTTTGATGACATTCGTAGCTTGAATGTATCCAGGATATACATACGTTACACCCCCTTCACCTGTCCCTCCTTTTCCCAGGCCGTTTTGCTCCCTCTTACAGCACGCTGACTGGATGACGTACTTCGCGAACGTCCCTTATAAGTAGCTACTTCTGCCTGGAGAATTGGATACTCAGATAAAAAAGGAGTTACACCTATGAATATCATTGACTCTGAATAAGGGCAATATTTCAGTAATCACAGAATAAGGAGGTACAATCCGAGGAGTTTCTGACCTGCTCTGCTGAAGAGGCCGCATCTCGCGCTTCCCGGTGACGGTTTGGTGCCCTTTCCGTCTGCCTCCAACTAGACCAGCAGAACAAACCAGGAAGGCTCACGGAATCATGATTTGTTTAACATTACATACAAGCCAGGATCCCTCACTTGTAGCTGTTTTAATAAGGGGCTATTCCTGTTTAATTTAATTATTCTCGTATTTCGCACTTGTGGTTTATTTATGCAATATTATTCTAGCCAGAGGAGAAGAGGAACTCAAGACGGACGGCCTTTTTCCTATTATTTAAGCATATTCTTTCAGATTATCTTGTATTCTTATTCTTCATTTAGGATACTGTTAACAGTATGTCACTACAAGGGGAAAGTAGTGGTGGTAGCATATTTTTCAAACTGCGGCATTTCCTGTATGATATTCTATTTGTCGTATTACCTATGTGCTTCAAGGATATGTTTTGAGACTGGGGGGAGGCTCACTTTCCCACTGCTGCGTAATCCTGGGTATTTACTCTGACTGGCCTTTATCTGTCTGAGATTACCACGCATGTGGGGTGTGCCATAAATAGCTTCCAAGGAGCTTTCTTTGTTCCGGATAGTAAAGCGCACGCATGAAAGAACCGTCTTACAATACCAACAGCCTTGGAAATCCTGTCAACACCCTGATAATCTCCTTTTGCAGAATCCCACCAGCCAAATAGTACACCTGAAATACTCAGACTCTTGGTCTGGAGATTAATTCATTGCTTATGAAACTTCCCCCCACATGTGGAGTTGCTATAATATTTGCAACCTTATTCCAATTCCACCTCTTCCACCTATTTAGACGTCCTTCTCTAGAAGCTGTAAGAGAGCAAATACCTCCAGTTTATAGTCCTCCAACTACTATATTTAGGGCTGCTGTATCTGGGCTGCAATACTTCAAATGGCCACAGGATGGCAACACATCAGAATTAGAATTGGCAGCGTCGCCTTGCTGCCATCTAGTGGGCTTCTGGATGTTTGCAGCCCAGATGCAGGAGCCCTAGATTCCTTCCCTGCACAGTGCCCTCTAGACCAGCGTGCGGACATGACCCTTTATATTATGTCATTTTTCACAGAGTTAGTCGATCCACTCTCGTTTTTTAAGCTTTAGGGAGACAGAAAAAAGCTTGTTTTCCTCATTTTAAGCTATTGAAGCCCTTCACGTAGAAGTCAGCAATATAGATTGATCCTAGGCTTATGGGGAGAGAGGGTGAGAACAGCAGTTCACTGATTTGATTAATCTAATACTCATTAATATAAGATTTCTCGGTCGCATTGATAAACGCAGTTCCCCCGCTTGCAGTAGGTGCTCACGTGGTCCCCTGAAGCGATTAAACTTACAGAACTACAATACCCAGCAGGCTGGCTTGCCCAGAAGCCCTTCTCTTTTGTTCCTGTGCAATACGGTGCACCTCCTCGGTTTCCCAACTCCCACATTTCCGCCTTTCTGGCGGTGCCCAATTAAGATTAAGTCCTTGTTCATGGATTCATTCGGCAGCGGGGGGTGTCTCGTATTTTCCTACCGCCAACATGGAATTCCAAATATTACTTGCTTGGAAGGTAGAGAGCCAAGTCCATCTGAAGGTGGCCTTTTAAAAAAATAAATGTAAGAAACTGGCCCTTTTTGCTCTGGGGAAACAGATTTTTGCTCCTCCGATTCTCTTCATCCAAGATTTCTGTACCTTCAAGAGAGCGGAAACAGCGTTCTGACACTTTCACGAGCATACCATCAAAGGTCCCTCTCCCTTTGCTGTTTCCAGTATTTTCAACAAAAGGATTACAGCAGTGTTGTCCAAACTTGGCCACTTTAAGATGAGTGGACTTCAACTCCAAGAATTCCCCGGCCAGCCATGCTGGCTGGGGAATTCTGGGAGTTGAAGTCCACTCATCTTAAAGTGGCCAAGTTTGGACAACACTGGATTACAGTATCTGGACAGCAGCGATGCATGTTCTGGCTGGCCTGAGATGAGCGAGAGCGCTCCCACTTCTCTAACTTACGTGTGACAGCCTTTTTTCCTTGTACGGAGCATCCAGGCTTGATTTTCTACCCGAAATCTTAGTCTGGAGACACTTTGAATAGTCATTCAAGTTGGACTTTTAAACGGGTGTAGAAGGTGTATCCTGCACCCAGTGAATGTGCTGCGCCTCTAATTGCCACTTCACTTGCCTGCAAATATTCCATACTCTGTGAGTTATCCCTGTTCCTTTCCAGATTTGTCCCTTTAATTCTCCTCAGTCTTAAACTTTATTGTTCACCCCACCCAAAAACAAACCAACCACAGGCAAATGATTAGATCTTCTCACTTAAGGCTAATATAGACTAAGGATTTGTAATTTTGCAGTTAACATTCTCAATACTTTCAGGGAAACACTGAAAATGCTAGGACTGGAAGCAACAAACTTCATACCTCCTCCCCAGAAAATGCAGGAGAAAGAAGATCGGGCATTCGTGGCTTGGAATGGCACAAACAGAAGGTTCACATTTAAAAGCAAAGGCGTTGGCTGGAGTTCTTGCACGGGCTCCTTAACCCTTTCCTTAGTCCGAGCTCAGAGAGGTTTCGTCCTCGGGGGCTCGCTTCTAGCCCGGGTTGTTGCTGCAGAGAGCTGAGGCCCTGCGGCATCGGGCTCCCGGGTCACACAGCAGCCAACCAGGCACACTTTTAGGGAGATGCCCACCATGGAGAAGAGGCCTGATTCTCTATGAAAGGGTCTTATTCTCTTTTAAAATGAACCAGATTGCTAATGACCAGCCCCCATGTCGGTCAGCAAAGTCTGCCGGCTAACCATGCCGTTCTATAAAGAAATACCTCCTTTTGTGGGTCCTGGATCTTCCTGCATTGAGTTTTAATGGATTATCCATTCTGATTTTTTAAACAAAAAAAAGGGGGGGGACTTCTCTTGCATAAATATTAAAAACCTCAGTCAAGTTTTTTATGAACTACCTTTGTTCCAAACTAAAAAGAGAGTACTGACCCTTTTTGGAGGGGGACCTTTTCTAAATGCCTCAGCAGTTTAGTTGCCCTTCACTGTAGCTTTTCCCAGTCTATAAAATTATTTTCCAGGAAGGCAGAAGCAAAGACGCCATCCAGTTTCTCTGCCCTTTCCCCGTATTTCTTTGAGGACCCTCCTGTCCAATGACCCCAGAGCCTCGGTCAATTTTCTGTTTTGAGAAAGAAAAAAAGAAGCTTTTGTTCTTTTCCTCGGTATTCCTTGTGGTATGATTCTCGAAGGGCCTCTTCCCCCGCCATCAATCGCCTGCGTTTCTTTTTTCCAAAGTTGGCGCTTCTCTACGTTCTCTTCCTTCCAACGTTCTGAAGGGCCTTAACAGTGTTGCCTTTCCCATTCGTTTTTGATTTTGCTGATCCCCTCTTTTTGGGGAAACTTGAGCCTTTAAAATGAAACGTGACTTTGCGGACTCCTTTGGCAAATTTTATTTATTTATTTGTTTGTTTGTTTGTTCGTTCGTTCAATTTGTGCAGCTGCCCACCTCGAATATATGGACCGCTCACAACAATTAAGGAACCCTTGAGGAGCTCCTAACAGCCAGAATTTAGAGTATTTCTGTATTTTGTTCTATTGTTACAACTCAGTGCTGGAAAGATTCCTTTTCATGTTGTGAGAGAAGTAACAGAATATATATATTTTTTCCTTTAAGAATGCTTGTGAAATATAAAATGATCTCTCTGGTCTGCACACTGGACCTCTGCATATTAGCAGCTAATGCCTTAATGTAACACCAGCTCTGGCAAATAATTGTCCTTGTCCCAGCTAACCATTCTATTACTTTTGTTGGTGCAACTAATGTAAGAGAAGCATTCGGGGGTAGTGATTTCTTTCCTTCCTTCCTTCCTTCCTTCCTTCCTTCCTTCCTTCCTTCCATCCATCTGCCTGCCTGCCTGCCTGCCTTCCATCTTCCTCCCTCCCTCCCTCCCTCCCTCCCTCCCTTCCTTCCTTCCCTTTCTTGTACAGATATTTCATGAACTATCCCCAGAATACTTCTCTTGTATTAGTCACCCTAACAGATTTAAGTAACAATATGTCAAAACCTTTGAATTCTAGTAAGAAGCGGACCCGATCCACAACCTCCAGTCACAGGTATCTGGAACAAGCCATGATAAATATCACATGCATCATAATATCATTGTGCAAATCATATGAAGTATGCAATCTGACATGAATTATACAATTTGTAGCATCTGTGTGGTGGTGTCCTAACACATGATGTCACTTGTCTACTCATGGATGCTCCCCATGCAACTGGAAAACACCAAGCTGCGGAAGATGACGTTCAATATTTGGGAGACTTACTTATCTTCTGGTACTATCTCTATCCTCTTGCTCTTTCCCCCTTTTCCCTGCCCAATTAGGACGTGCCTACGAAACTAGTGGCGAAAGCGGTTCCCCTGCCGATGACTGTCCGTGGCCACTGGTTCCTGAGCCCACGGACCGAGTACACAGTTGCTGTCCAGACGGCATCAAAGCAAGTTGACGGGGATTACACGGTTTCAGAATGGAGCGAGATTATAGAATTCTGTACAGCAGGTGAGGCATCTGCTTTCCAGATCCAGCCCGTGGCAAAGGAGCAGCTTGTGAGAAATGAACAGCTGTTGAAAGAAGCAGAATCCAGAGTGCCCACTTTGTGACCGGGAACTGAGAACGGAGTCTGTCAGGAGAAACAAAGGAGTGGGATGCGTAAGAAGAGTGTGTGGAGGGCAAGCAGGGGGAGGGTCAAGGATGAAGGGGTGCTGGATTAAAGGGGACTGGATACAGAAGTGAGTGACCGGGGTGAAAAAATTACATTGACAAATAGATAAAGAAGAGTGAAAGACAAAAGGAAGATCAAGGAAGTCATACTTGGACAAAGCCGATGAAATCCTGAAAGAGAGAGGGAGGGAGAGAGTTGAGAGATTTAGAGAACAAAAGGCGATGTATGAGTCAGTGCATGGGCACAGTGGAAGCAAGAGGAAAACACAAAGTATAATAAATAATGTTGCTGTTATAAATAATGTTCCTTTTTCTTTTCTCTCCACCTTTCTTTCTTTTCCTTACTGTTTCTCACTCTTTTTCTGCACTTTGCATCATGTTGCTTACCCTGAAGGAGAATAATGTGATGGTTAAATAGGGATGTATGTAGGCATGTTTGTCTGTTGCTAGCTTTTGGGTCCCTGTTGATAATAGCACCATCAGTCATCTGTTTTGGAGCAATGGTGCTTTGTCCTCACTAGCAAAATACTTTGTGTTCACAGATTATTCCAAGGTTCACTTAACACAACTTTTGGAAAAAGCAGAAGTGATTGCAGGGCGCATGCTTAAATTTTCAGTCTTTTATCGGAATCAGCACAAAGAATACTTTGACTACATCAGGTAAGAGACGGCAAAAAGATCCAACTTTTCAAAGATGCATCATTCCATGCAGAGCAGATAGAAACACGGCCTTCCCCACTGATAAGTAACAAGGAAGCACTCAGCACACCAGAACTAGCGGCAGCACATTTATTAATTAGCACCACTTATTTATAAGTGTTATCTATGGTAAGCTACTGTAAGTAGCAAGTTGTGTTCTTCTGTAGATTTAGTTCCATTATTCCTAAAATCTAATAAAGCAAAGCAGTCTTACTAGATACGACTTTAAAAATATGAAAGGCAAGTATTCATGACGTAGCAACTCTGATCTCCAGGAAAGAATCAACCACAATCTATAGTCTTAGAGTCACTTCATGGCCCATTTCCTGCCTTCCTCCTTCCCTGCACTCCGTCGGCCACTTTCTTCCTCTCTGCTTCCTATGCCCTCTGAATTCAGCATCCCCTTCATGTTCTCTTCCTTCTTCAGCTCTTGCCCGGAGCCTCATCCCTCTCCATGCCTCTCGCTTCTTCCTCTTTCTCACAGACTAGCCGGGAGACACGGCAGAGTTGTTCTAGCTATAGTGACCTGGCTGAATGGGTCTGTTCCCTCCCTGCTCCTCTTCTTCCTCTTCCTTCACTTCAGCCCCTTGGACTTAAAGATTTTTGTTCTCTCAAATAAGTATTAAAACCCTTGCTAACTCATCCAAGTAAGAGGTTCCTCCCTGTTGCTTCTCCATTGGCCCTTTTGATTTAAAATGTGTTGACCTAGCTTGAGCCCAGCAGTCACTGGAGCATTAAAACCATCATTCTGGTGGAAACAAACATCTAGAATGAAGTGAAGTGCAGGTGTTTTCTGGCCCGGTTGGGTTGTGGGTTTCATGTGCAAGTGGATGAGGAGTTATATGTCTTTCTGGGAGCCTGCTAGCAATCTTCTGAACAAGGGTTGTTCATGTGGATATTCCCCTGTCTTGCTGGTGCCAGCCTGGAAGACTGGGAGGGAGCTGAACGTCGCCTTTACTTCGCAAGGATAACTGAAAGTGAGGCAGTGAGCATCCCACTGCTAAAGGCAGCACAGCCACCTCATTAGAAGGTGCTCAGCTTCTCGGCATCCCCGCTCTTTACAACCACCCCTCGCCATCCAAGGCTTTACTCCAGTTTCTGGATAAATGCATAGCTAAGGTGCTTCCTACAACTAGGAATGCAGAACATAATTTATGGGTAGACTCCACCCTCCCTCAGAAGTACATCTTGTTGATTCCCCATCCAGCAATTGAGTCTAGATGCCAGGCCACCAACTCTGAAAAACGCTGGCATAGGATTAGCTCAACTGGCCACTGAGGGTCGCTGTGCTGCCATTCAAAAAGGGCTTTTGGCCCCTCCTTGTGGCCTAAAGTGGTTCATCTCAAGTTTTAATGATGTTCATCTCAAGTTTCACAGTTAGCACACTTACTCTGAGATGTAAAATCCACAATCTTGTTTCTGAAAAATTAAAAAAGGCACAAGTTTTGAGCAGATAAACCTCAACTAAAGTTTGCTTCACATCTACACATGGAAAGTGCAGAAGAAGGCTGGGATAGAACTAGAAATTGTCCTATGACATCAAATCCTCCCCCTTTGCCCTTATGGGACTGTTTAGCTTTGTTGACAAGCCTCTGACTATTGACATGGCACAATCTGTAGCCATCTGTCCTATTCCAGTGACTCTTAGGAAGGGAGGTGACTGAAGTGGATTCAGTGTAGTATCGATGGTTGCAACTTTCAAATTATACTTTCTGTTCTAAAAAAAAGACGGGTGTCCCCTGGGCTGCTTTTTGTCTCTCACCCAGCATCACACCCTGCCTAAAATTAGAGGCCCTCTCCAACGAACACAGGCACCTCACTGACGTCCCGTGAGTCAGATATTGTCTCTGCTTGCATCTGCATTTACCCATTTCTCTCCATAAATGCAAAAGGTATGGGGGTGCTGGGGGCGACCTAAGGGCATCTGCATGCTCCTTCACAGTCAGGGCTCGCTAATGCCACCACAGAAGTAAAACGTTCCCCATCCTTTACTTCTAGGGAGCAGCATGGAAGCGTCCTCCAGCCTTCAGTTAAGGATAACAGTGGCAGTCATGGCTCTCCTATCAGTGGGAAGCTGGAGGGGATCTTCTTTAGCTGCAACACTGAATTCAACACCGGAAAGCCCCCCCAAGATTCGCCTTACGGAAGATACAGGTTTGAAGTTGCAGCCGAGAAACTTTTCAACCCAAACAGTAACTTGTACTTCGGGGACTTCTACTGCATGTACACGGCCTACCACTACGTCATTCTTGTGCTTGCCCCAGTCGGCTCGCTGGGGGACGAATTCTGTAAGCAGCGCCTCCCTCAGCTGAACTTGCAGGATAACAAATTTCTGACCTGCACTGAAGAAGACGGGGTCATGGTTTACCACCACGCACAAGATGTCATCTTGGAAGTGATTTACACTGACCCGGTAAATCTCTCCCTCGGCACAGTGGCGGAAATTACCGGCCATCAACTAATGAGCTTGTCCACTGCCAACGCTAAGAAAGATCCAAGCTGCAAGACGTGTAACATCAGTGTGGGACGTTAATTGCAACCTCTGCCCTTCCTTAGGAACCTCCTGTTGCCTATTCCCATTGTCAGCCATTCACAACAGACGCATGAATAAGGCCATTCTTCCCAGAAGCAAGCACCGGTGGTCCGATTCTTCGATCATTCTTCTACGAGCAGAGCTACATGTTCCAGCCAGTGTGGGGCAGCTCCCTGAGTCACGCCCTGTGAGATATCTTTTCCCCCTCCCGCCCTACAGCCTTTCAGGCAAGCATGCTGACCTGTGTGATTTTCGTCCCCTCCGCTTGTACGCTCTCCCTGCTCCAGCTGGATGCCGCTGGCGGGCGCACAGGACGGGATCGCACTGACGCGCAGGTCAGCGCGGCCCCGTGTCATGGGGAAGAAAGGGGAAGAGCTCCGCACGGACACAGTATTATCTGCAGCCGCCCTGTGTAGCATGTAGTTCTGCCCTTGGTATTTCTTCCCACCTCCCTTCCCTTCTGCTTTCAACTGTTCAAAATCTTGGGTTTTTTTTTTTAATGTTTGGTTTTTTTCTAGCAACCATTTACATACCTAGGTGCTGCAATTGGTGTTAATTTGTCCCCCCTCTCTCCATACTGCCAAATGTAACAAATCTATATAAACAAGCTTGAGTGAAATAAAAGATTCCTGGCTTCTAAATGGTATTTAAATATGCATTCATTTTAACCTACTGAACAACTTAACTGGAATATTTCTAAACAGCATGAACAGGTGTAACTGCAGCATGACTAACTCTCACAGCCTAGAAAAAAAATGTCAGCACTTCCAATGTGTTGTTTGACAGTGTTATTTATGTTATTTATATGAGCTAACAAACAAACAGAAGACCTGTGTTCCATCATAATAGAAAAATATTTTATTTGTACTGTTGTATAAAATATTATACAATCATATAGAATATATAGATGGCATTTTAATAGCAACTGTACACATGTCATGAAACCATTTTCCCTTATCAAAGATGTAGTTTGTAAACTTCAAATACTTGTGTATCTGTTCCTGTTGCTCTTACATGAGTTTTAATTAAAACAGATTTATGAAGGAGACCATTCTGATTCAGTTATAAATGATGCAGCCAACGACACAGAAACATCAATTGTCATAGAAACAAACAAACATACAAACAAAAGAAATCTACTTAGTTTAGTAATGGGACATGGTCCTTTCCCAAACCGTTAAAAGGTTTCCCCCCCTTTTTTAGAAATCATGCTTCGACTTTACATATAGCGACATACAGACAAGGTTGGTGGGTAACAGAATTCGTCAAACGCCTTCCTTTATTACACAAAAGCAGAAAGAGCAGAAGGACCATCTTTGCCTTTTGCATGCAGCTCTGCGTCCTGGGGGGGGGGTCTCTCCCTGGGCTTCTCTCACCATTTCTGGTGGTCTGAAATCGTCCCCTCCACCGCTGAACTTCCCGCTTGGCACCTGTCCTGGCGCACCTCTCTCTTTACCTGTGGGAAGCCTCCTTCATCCATGCACCAGAGCTGAAGAGCAAAGGCAACGCCTCTGTTTTTCGTGTCATTATTACCAAAAGATAAACCCAAAACGCTAAAGACAGTACGCATCTCCTCCTGGAGGTCTTCTTTAAATCTGGTTGCCATTAAACCTGTGTCTCGTGGTAAGTGTCCTGACTGTCAACCTCTGACTCAACCGTGCTCCATTTAGAAGTGACCTATTGTAAGCTGCAAGAATAACTTCTTTTCACTTATAAAGTATGATCCTTTTTAACATCAAGATGGCAGAAAACCAGCCATGTATATATTCTATCCTACAGTAAACCAAATAAAAAAACAGAAGCCCAACCATCCATCATTCATAACCATGACACTTAGATTAAATATCTGCATACATCATAATGCAATGAACTATTATCACTATAACAGTATCTTGGCGATCATCACACGTGAAATATTAAGATCCTACAAAGTGCATGCTTTCAAACAAGCTTTGGTAATCATAAAAAGCAACATTTTATAGCATTGTGCTACAGAAAAGTGCTACACAAATAAAGATTGGAATGCACCACCATTCATTTTGTTTCATTTTGGTACTATCAACCAAGTCCTGGAGCTCTCTCCTTAAGAGGATGGGGTAGCTTGTAATTCCTTACCTTGAAATGTATTAGCTATTCTTTCCTGTTTAAGGGTTTTTTTCCCCCTCATAAATGCCCAATTTTCCTCCTTAAAAACTGTGCCTTTTCAAAATAAATTGATTTTTACTACTTACTCTCTGCAGTAACCTTATGCTAAATAAGTCTGCTTAGCCCCACGACCTTTTCCTGATTAATCTGCATCCTTCTGAACTCGCCCCTTGTGTTTGGTGTGCATGGAAAGGTCAAAGCAGAAATGCCACAGGAATTAAAATGAGAGAAGTGTTTGGTCTTATCTCTGTTAATCGTATTAAATCTCCTTGGGCCAAGAGTGATCAGAAGGGAACGAGTAGCTACTGTCTTCATTTTCGGCACACTGGAGCCTCACAAAACCTTGCCATACCTCAGTGGAGTTCAAACTCCTTCTATGAAACCTTTCCTACTATCTCAATATCTGTTGTACATTCCTTACGATAACTTGAAAGTGATTACTTTGGTGAACGAATACCCCGTTTTTCACAGATATCAGATAGGAAGACCACTATGCAGACAGCATTTTTTTTAGCTCCTTGCATAAATACATTACTCTGGAAACAGATGGTGGGCCATAACATCTGACATGTTGGTCAAAACGTGTTCAATTTATTTATTTTTAATCCACCAGAATAAAATGGATATATTTTATTATTGTTAGCCACCCAGAGTCACTGGTCTAAGATGGGCAGCTACATAAATTGGACAAATAAATAAATAAATAAATAAATGAAATACATATGTTGTTATTTAAATATAGGATGGGTCATCATTCTTCAAATCCACACACTTCTGACCCATGGAACATTTATCTTTTATTCCTAAGATCAACATATACTAGGAATAGAACTGGTGTGTAACATTACAACCAGAATTGCACCAAATCACCTCTCATTTTAATACTTGCTTCAAAAATAGTATATAGCTAAACAAACGTCTCTATTGTTCTGCTAGCATCACTTCTCTTTTGCTCCTTGGCGCAGCTACTTCTTGATGCCTTTTTTGTTATCCAGGGACCTCATCGGCTCCGTGGCCACTTCATGCTATTGGCTGTGGCAGCCCATGTGTCTCTGTTTAGCTGATGAGCAAAGTAGCATCACAACATGAATCAGAAAACACACACAAATGGACACGCCCGACAGGGCTAAAGAGAAGCGTGGAGAGATAAGATCCAAAATCACAATGAAAGGTAATGTTGAGAGAAGAACCATGTCAAAGTATCTTTCTACTGAGTGTGGAAAGCCAACAACAGGCATCAAAATATTGCAGGATTCGAGTTTTGTAGCCTTTCAAAAGATCTGACTGATGAGGAGCATACAGCTTGTGAAGGTGAGTGACTCTTGCTGGTGCTTCTAGCTACATCACAATCGAAGTATCCAGAACCTGACAAGGCCCTTGTCATGATCTATCCCAAGAAGGAGACAGCTCCCACCAGTAAGGTAGTCAAAGTTGCTGTGTCTTAAAAACTGTTTCGCTGCTTTTCTAGAAACAATTTCTACATCAAAACATATTTACCCACCAAACCAATTCCAACCATCATTGGTGAGAGATTTTTTTCTGGAAAATGCAAGGTAAAATAACTTTAAAATAATGGGATATTCTAACTTCTGTTCTTATAGGCATTCTCATCTTGAGCACTCCTCCATATTGAGTGTCTCCTCAAAGAATTCTCAGCCTTGGCCATGTTAGGTGGGGAATTCTGGGAACTGAAGGTATCTGGGGTAGGGAGTACTCATTTAGTGGAAGACTCTGTATCTGACCTTATCATTCATGTCTTAGCATTGTTGTCTAATTGATTATAACTAGTTCTGGGTATCAAAACACAGGTCTAAAGTTCCAAAGATACTCTAAACAAGTATCTTCTTGACATCTTGGTCTACAACTGTCATAGTATTCAGGAATGATGGGAGTTTAATCCAACCCATCATCAAGACACAAGGATGGGGAAGGTTGTGACAGACTAGTATCACAAGCAAACTTTGCCATGTATGTATTCATAACTAAAATAGCTCCACTAACATGCTTGATAGAGCAATCAACTCCCTCCCCCCCTTACCCTTCCATATCTGGATGACCTTCTCCTAATGTAATATCAAAGGTTAGCCCTGAGCCATTCAAAAGCAGCCAATAACTCAACGATTCCCAATTATAAAGGGAGCAACATGCATGCCAACATGCGCAGTGCCAAAACAGAACATATTTCTACAGCTGGGGGTGCAGGATGAACCTCCCCAACTTGCAGGAATTGTTTTAAAACTCCAACCAGCCCTTCTCCAAACCCTCCTGTTGACCTCCTGCCTCTGCGGAACCCTGGCACTTGGAACAGGATGTGGTGTACAGAGTCACAAAGATGACCTTGGAGAGGCTAGACAGAGATGATGGTTGAAAAAACACGCGTAAAGCCTGGGAAACAGACCAAGCTTCAGAAAGAGACTCAGACTGGCTCTTCCCTATTTCACTAGAGTATAAGAGGGAGGGGAAAACTCAGCCAGGTATTCAAAATTCTGTCACTTGAGCCTCTCTCAATAAAGGAGGGTTCAGTCAAACGTGGAATCTGTTTCCTGACCTGGACTACCTCAAAGGACCAACCCATGGGCACACGTCCCTTGGCTGGCAACTGGCAGCAACAAAGCTGAAGAGGAAACAATGGGTCACTCTCTTGCTTCACTTCCACCTCTGGCCTCACCAAGAGCAGAAACTGAGCTCTCCACACTGAATTCCCTCCCCACTACGAAGCCTTGGGGCTTCCGGAATCGCCTTTCAGTCATTCCTTTCCCGTGGCCAATTTTCAGTGCAAGAGGAAGAGAAAATGAAACAAGGGTGAGCAAGAACTTGGGTGTGGGAGGACAGGGAGAGGATAATGTGGGAAGAGAAGAGGGAAAGCCCACACTCCATACCCCCCAGGCAGGATCTTCTAAACCACAGGTGAGGAAACTGCAGTATAGACCTTCAGATGGCATTAGACCATCTCTGGCCATTTGCAGAGTGGATGGGGCTGATGGAATTTGGTATCCAGAAACTTCCCACATGCAGCTTAAGCCCAAAGAAGAATGGCTCCTTCCTAGTTTTACGGAACCGATGGGGTGGGAGGGTTTCCCCAAGTCTTGGCTCTGGGATGGAAGAGAATTAGTCAGCACACCTACATGCACACTTAAGCTCACACACATACGCAAATATATTTTTAGATCCCCCAAGTCATCATGGAGGCTAGATAAGCCACACTTCTAATACGTTTGCTTCAGCAGAGTGGTTTCTACTGTAAGCCTGAGCCAATTCTATAGAGCCAGAAAGCAGCATTGGAGTGACCGAGAGAGAAACTGGTCCACTTTTCACTACATTTTCCCCATAAGTCCATGGTTTCATACGCTTAGTAGCCATGATAGTGCAATTTACAGAGAACTACCATGTTGAACTTTCCAGCACTCAGCCAAAACTAGTTGTACAATTTTGTGCAAATTCAGGAACCTGGGCTAAAGGGCTACCACTAATCTTGTCAACTGCCTGCAGAGGTAATATTTCAGAAGATAATCTGTTCTTTCAATAAGAAGTAGTACAGAAGCCCATCCAGCTGTTTTCCAAACGATGCCCTCCCTGCCTGACATGAACAATTCCTGTTCTGGGTGCTTCTCCACCACTTCACTGCCTGCACTGTACAGTCTACACGTCTTTGTAGCATCCAAAACCTTCCCCACAATCCACGAGTGGCAGAGCAGAACAACCTTACAAGACCACACAGTTTCACTTTGGGAAGGAGGCATCTCTTGAACTCTGATTGACCCAAGAGTCTAACTAACTCCTGTGCCTCTGCAGGCCAGGAAAATCTGTGCAGATGAGTTTCCAAATGCTGGGATTCTCAGTACAACCACTCAAAAGGCATTATGTCCTCATCCATCCATCCCTCTTTAATGGTAAGAAAAGTCAGAAGAAGTGGTAAAACACAGAACACAGATATCCAGGTGCCCATAACAGAGAGGGGAATTGCAATATAAACACTTCAGCTGGATAAACACAAAACCGATCCAGCTTCTGCAACAGCCTCACCCCAAAAGTCTCTCTACAGCAAGCTGAACCCTGCAAATAACTGCATTTCCAAAATTTCTTCCAATGTGCAGAGAAGAACAGTTCACCCACCCTGTTAAAAATTATTGCATAATTAGTCCTGGGGACTGAGAAATAGTCTCATAGCCCAAATGCTCACAACTGGCCCTTGAACATTTTTGTAAGAATTATTGTGAAAATTTCAGTAAGCATTGCTCATATCTTTGCATCAAGAGCACCAAGTGCGGCCTTCTTATTTTCACCAAAGAGGAAAAGGGAGATGGAGAAAAGGTTAAGATTCTCCACAGCTGAATTCTGTACTTTAGCACCATGTATTCTGGTTGGCAATTGCTGCCATGGGCATCCCCAGTGGGACAAGACGGGAAGTGGCATCACCACGCAAACAGTGCAGATTGTTTAACCGGCATCAGGTGACTGACCCAAATTACACAATTCATGACATCATGATGAGTAGGACAGCATTACAGCTTCTACCAGATGTCAGAGCTTGCTGTTGTTACTTGCATGGAATTACAACATACGTGCCCACAGCCTTGGTGAGAGGCAGGCAGTGGGTGATACCAAGATTCCCGAACTGGCCCTCCCACAAGATTCACTGAATCTTGGAAAGTTTCAATGATCCCATACAAAATCCCATGAGATTTCAAAGCCAGAATGGCAAAAATCTCACAAGAGGTTTGTCATTTCATGGTTCTCGTGTGAAATCTCACGAGACCTCGGGGTGAGATTGCTGGACTGTCACAGGACTGGGAGAGATTGGAGGGGAGGTGCCCAGGCCGTTGTGCAAGACTGTGAAATGAATTCTGAGGCTTTAAAAGGTTAATTGAACTGGGATTTCATTATCATGAAATTCTGCCCTTCAAAAATTGATATTTTGGGCATACCCACAAAGCTCAGCTGTATAGACACAGGCTTCCCTTTGGAAAGCACAGATCAAAGAAATAGCTCATCTTGTTTGCTCCTTTGCCCTGCCAATGTTTTGAGCTTAGTCGTCCAAACTATGGTATCCAGATACTTTGGACATCAAGCATCCAAAATATGTCCCAGCAGAGCTTCGAGAGGCCCAGGGGGCTTCCCAAGACACCTCCTGAAATTGCATAGGGCTGCTGCTTCCCTTTGGCTCAGCAACAAAGCTGAAAGGTGAAGGTCCAGGTAAAAACAGACTCTGGAAGTAGGAGACAACTCACAGGGAAGGTCCTGCCATCCATTCAGTCCCTCCTTCCTTGTGCGGCCTCACACCTGCTCAAAGACCTTTCTCCTGTGCTCCCCTGCAGCATTATCACCTTAAGGAAGGGCAACAGAAAACCACTGCGTAGAAAGATCCAGGTGTTCTCTTCCCTGGCATCAGGAAGTTTTACTGTTGCAACCCACCGGCTTCAGATGGTTTTGGAGACATCATGCTTGCTGATGAGGACCTCCAGGAGGCGAAGTTTGGCCTTGATGTGCTTGTACTCCAAATACTCTTCTGACATGGGGATCCGATCTTCCTTCTGGGGACTCCTGCAAAACAGCAAAATGAACATTCAGACTTCAGGGACAAAGCAGCAAGGATTCACCACGTCCTTCTGACCAGGACACTAAGTTTTCATTACTTTCAGTGATGGCTCATTTCTTTGGTCAGAGAAGTTTGGAGATGGCAGATGTGTAGGCAAAATCCAAAACAGACTGAGGTAAATATCTGCAATCCCTCCAGGCACAGGAGGTTTAGGGACTTATTTGCAAAAGTTACTCTCAAGAGATTAAAAGGCTACAACCTGATGGTATACAATCCCACTTTCTCTTTTATCATGCTATTTTCATCATCTGAGACCTTCTTTCTTTTAGTGATGGCATGTATATGTTGCTAACAAAGACTGCAAATCCTCAAGAGGGCTGGGTTGAGCTTTTGCTGACCCACAAGGAGACGATTCCTGACCAACCCTCTACTCCCTGCTGTCCCCAAGGAGGAAAAGGTATCATCTTGAGAAAGTGGGAAGATGGAACAAATAATGGGAGCCATTGTTGTGCCAATAATATCCTCAAAAATCACTACAGACTGGAATAGATTCATGGAGATTTTTCCCCCACCAGAGATGATGGTGGGAAAACCAGTTCTCACTGATGTACACATAAGAACTGATGCTACACATATACACCAAGTGAAACTGATTTCTTTCATGGTAAGTAAACAGAGTCACCCATAGTTTGCAAAAGAGCTACCTATTCTAGGCATAAATGTGAGGCACCTACTTAATACGATTCTTCCTAGGCATTATATTTAGCAAGGGGTTCTTTCTTATTGGTGCCCCCAATTTCAGAAGCCCATTCGTCAAGCACACAAAAGGAGGTCTTCTCCTGAACTGCTCCCATGCTATGGAACCTGCTCTCTTGGATGTTGTGCATTGCTGCAAAGCTAGGGAGACTTTGTCTTCTGTTAGATCTTTGAGTTGATAGTTGAGGATGTTACATTATTTATGGATTTCAACTGTTTCCTATTATTTTTTTCTACCTGAGGGCCCTAGTGGCACTAAAGGTAGGGCAGAAATTGAAACGAGCCAGTATTACAAAGGCTATTTTCATCTAGCTTCTTTTCAGAAGATTACTGAAGTTGCCCTCATTTGTAAATGGCATGCAAAAACATCCTGCAGAATGATTTGGACAATCTCCAAAGTGTGTGTTGTGACTTCAGTGCCCTCCTAACAGTTGCTCACACCCTCTGAGGATAAACCCTTTTTCATTTCCAGGAGCACCAAATACCTACGCTGAAAGAACCTCTCTGTAAGAATCATCACTCCTTTCTATTCAACGCATATGCTAAATGGGTACCTGCTGATCTTATGCAGTTCAGGAATCAAAATTTTTGGAATCTAAAGGTGCAGTCTACCTCCAGTTTCAACAAAGAAAAAAAGGATGTTTTCCTCTGTTACCATAAGGCTGGAAAATACTAACAAGTCTTGGCCTTTGCAATGACGCCTCAGACCCAGAAAAAAATTCCTCTGGTGAACCATTATCTTGGGAAGGTTTACAATGGCTTAGATCAGGGTCTGCCCACCCATAGTGTTGAGATTCAACATGCATACAACTCCCTTACCTTCCTGTTTGTCTAAAGAACTCTTCCTCAAATTCCCGCAATACTTTCCTTATCCTTTTCTTGTCAGCTCTAGTTTCTCGGAGATGTTCTAGAAGCACAGGCCTACAAAAGAAGAACTGGAATTTCAAGATCTGAATGATTTGAAAACTCATACGGTGAAAGATGGTTGAGCAAATCAGGGCTCAAGAGATGCATGCAACATGAAAGGTTTCCCCCTGTAGATTCTTCTGGAGCAGGATGCGCCCAACTGTGCATGAGAAAATTTTGCTTATCCAGTTCCCAGTAAGTTCAAAACTATGTTGTAAAATATGTACAACAGTTGGTACAGCCAACTTGTCCAAAAGCAGTAAGAGAAGATGCATTTACGCCAATTCTACAGATTTGCACTGTGCCCTGTGATCACTTTGAACATATACCCTGGAAATAATCCCAAAAGCAGTTGGTCGCACTTTTCCCTACCCTTTGACACCTTTCCTAAAATATTCCCTGACACCAACAGGTGCATCATAATTTCATCAAGGGAAAGTCAGCACTCACATAGTGGCCTCGTGTAAATTGGACATTGAGAGGGCAGGCTGTCTGATCGCTTTCTTTTCATCCAGAGGTGAAACAAAGGCAGGCTCATTCTCCTCATCCGAGTGGCCCGTCTGTGCCTCAGGGGGCCAATGGAGAGACCCAGTGGAGCTGCTCTGTGGAGGTTCTTCATCAGAATCTTCCTCCTCCTGCTTGGAACAGGGAACAACAGTTATCAGAGTCTCTCCCTGCCCGCACATCTTTCACAATGAAGAAGACTAACACATTAATTCCAGAGGGCAGAAATTACATGAATAAACAGATTGGCTTGGTTGGTTGGTTGTATTTAAGTGTTAGAAAAGTCGGTTGGCCAAGGCTTTCCTCAGAATAGAAGCTGCAGACACTTATTCAAGGATCTGGTGCTGATTATCAGAAGTGAGGTGTAAACAAGCCACACTTTAGAACATTGTCTAACACCTTCCGAGATGTATTTTTGTTTTCTTTGGAACTCCTCAGTAAAGACCAACTATCCTTAATGGAATTCCTTCTGAAGAAAGAATAACTGAATGCTGTTCTCTCTCCAGGCAAGTAACTGCAATTATGTCTAAACCCCAGTGGTCACCAACAGCATGCCCACCTTCCATGACTGTAAGAATTTGACAGAGAGTACTTGGATAGTATGAACCAGTAACCCTAATCCAACTGTACTTGAAAGTATGTCCAAGTAAGTCCAGTGGGATTTACTTCCTGAAGAATAAATGTTGTGATGACAGCCTTATACATAAAACAAGAGGTAATGCACAACTTGAAGAGAGCCTGCAAGAAACATAGCCTGGTGCAGTGCATTTCTTCACACAATCCTCTTGAGACTTACAAT
This sequence comes from Python bivittatus, assembly GCF_059951505.1. Classification (NCBI taxonomy): domain Eukaryota; kingdom Metazoa; phylum Chordata; class Lepidosauria; order Squamata; family Pythonidae; genus Python; species Python bivittatus. The sequence goes on from NW_028277033.1 coordinate 10,920,311, forward strand.
AGTTGTAATCAAAGATGGTGTCGACAGAAGCTGCTTTATAATTCTGTATCTTTCGTAAAGAGGCTTCATCAGAGTCCTGTCTTGCTGGCTAACCTAGAAAGAAAAAGTAAGCAGCACCACATTGACTCTGGAGAAACATCTGAAATTTCTTCTTAAAAGACACAATCCATCAATAGAAGTCTCTATGTGGGCTTTTAAATTCCATTAGGAATTGAACACGAGGAACATGAGGCACAAAACCCAATGATAATTCCATGCTGATGAAATATCATTTGTCCTAATTTCAATGTGGTTTTACACTTCTGTAAGAGAAACAATAACCAGAACAGACTCTATATTTCCATTGCACACTGCGTTTCTTTTCTCCAAGAATTTAAACGTTACGAAGTGTATTTGTGACTTGGAGTATCTTGTTTCAGAGAAGCACCGCTTCCATTAGAACTTGGATTGGTGCTCCACCACTCCTTAGCAGCCAGCCGGTGCACTGTAATTCACATTCCCTGCCTGCTCCTTGCCTCTGGCAACTGCAAAACTTCTTATAACCAAATGTCAGTCAGACGTTAGGACTGGCAGCCCGTGGCCATTCCAGGCATAATCCCTGCTGTCTCCCATCACCCTCTGCAATCTTAGGGCATGATCTGCTGCCACCTCAACATCTCAGGAGAGAATCAAGCAAGTGCTAAAGCTATACGGCTGGAACTTCCAGGTGAGATGAATGATATATTTATGCCAACTTGATTTAGTTCATGTCATATCCTCAAACTGTTGGAAGAGGTTTCATAAAAGTCCTACTCTCACAGAGCTTTTATCGTCAGAAGACCGGCTGTGCTATTCTAGACAGAAAAATGGGCTTGGTACTGAGGAGAGTGGGACAGACTCTCTTGTGAACTGTTCACAAGAGACATTTAATATTCCTAGACAAAGGTGCCAGTCGTAGGCTCATCTGCACATTTTGCACATTTCTGAATGTTCTGCTCAGTTCTTAACTCAAAGATGCATCACACATTTTAAAACATATTTTGGGGGAAAGTATGCAAACACTGAGAGAAGATTCAATAAGAATATACAGTATCTAAATATCCAGATGCATTTTTGTATATGAAAACATCTGCGGATTAATGTGGAAATGGACTTGTCAATAAACATACACCAAAGGGACACGGAACCAAACCAGACTGGCATGTCCTTCTTGGCTGTCAGTCCTCAACTATAATCCATCTTCAGTTGGAGAACGTACAATACATGCATTGAGGGTTGCCACGCTAAGAGACACAAAGCCCAAATATAGACAAGGAAACACGCTCCACTAGGCGACCCATAAAAGGTCGAAATTACATTGCTGAAGAATGTAGTCAATGAGCAAAGATCCAGTAGACAAGAAATAGATAAGAGGAAGAGCTAAGCTGGTTTAATAAAGAAAAAACATAGGAGCCTTTGGCCTATAGGTGAGATGCAGCCCAGAGAAGCCTTTAGTGTGGCTTGCAGTAGGTGAAAAAATACATCTAATTGACCTTTCCTCCTCTCAAATGCTTTTCTTTCTTTGCTAGTTGTGCAGCCCTTTGAATGCAAGCTCCAAAAGCTGCTTCAAGGCACAGGGACCATGAAAATAGCATCTGCCTGCAACATCTCAAAGCAACCCACACAGCCCATCTTGCTTGCTCAGTGAAAGAGAATCATCTCTGCAGGCCAGCAACAATACTCAGGGGTTGTGTATGAATGGAAGACTGTAGATGGAAGGAAAGTATGGGAATTGTGGTGCTGGAGGAATGGTTGTGAATATGTTTGGATGGTGAAGGAGAGAGAAGGATCAAGGCAAGGCAACCCAGTATTTCAGACTGGGTTGCTCCATCTCTTCGCATTAGGTGGCAGCTCCTAGTTGACCTTTGCTGGTCTTGAAGGAGACGTTGAACCTGGTTAGGTCTGGGATGGAGACTGCCAGGAAATCCCAGATTACTGACTAAGCAGGGAAAAATTCCAGAAGGTGGCAGTGGCCAAGCACTTAGCTATTACTTTCAAGGAGAGCCCAGGAAGGTATCCATGAAGTCACCAGAGCTCATCTGGAAGGAAACTACAGTGTCCTCCTTCCTTCCTTGGCATATTAAGTATAGAACCACAGTTGGGCAGCTGAAAGAGATGCTATAGGAAAAAGGCACAAGACTACAAGGATGTGTCCATATAGTCATCAGAATCAAGTTCAGTTTGAAGATGCTTTTATTGTTCTTCCTTTCTGAGGAAGGAAGAAGTAGGTCTTTAGGCAAACCTGTCTGCAAGAGAAAGAGAGGAGGGGCAGAGAGAGAGAGGGAGAGAGAAATTAAATAGACAAAAGTTGATGCCAGGGAGTAAAAGGAAAGAGGAACCTCTGAATGGGATTTTTCTCAAGACACCAACCATGTGAGACCATGCGCTATTTCCTTGAGATTACAGAACATATTATCTTAGAATGTGACTTAATATAGTTTATTAAACATTTTTAGGAAAAGCAGGAAGGAAAGAAGGAAGGGAGGGAGGGAGGGAAGGACGGAGGGAGGGAGGAAAAATAAAGGACAAAATGGACAAAGAGGAATTTATAAGCATCACAGAATTAAGTTAAAAATTTCAGTATTTCATTGATTAGTTTTTAGTTACTGAATATACTAAATATAACTATATATCATATTGCTTTTAAAACCACCAATCATTGTTAAATAGGCAGCACAGTATAAATCTTAAAATGAGATAAAGAATTACACAGTATAAATCACAAAATGAGATTAAGATTTCTGTTTGAGCAATTAAAGACTTTATGTTAAGAGAAACCCAAATTTTGGTTGTGGCACAAGCCCATATATAGAATGATAAAAAATTGGTTTCCAAGTTGAAATAAATTCTGTGCCAAATATACTTTTCAAATATGAAGTTATTTTTGATATCAAGGCATGCTTCTACAACTTAATTAGCCTATCTTCTGCAAAAGGAACTGTATGTACTTTCCAATAGGAAGTGTGAAATAACTTTGCAGCAAGTACCGTGTACAAAGTTAGTTCAGTAGGCTCTGTCGGATATAAACTTTAGTAATATTTAATTTAAAAACAGCAGGTTGGAATGGAAATTCAGCTTTTAGAATATGTTTCATTCTATTATTTGTTATCCAAAATAGTTGAGTTTATAACATTGCCACCAAATACAGAAAAGTGAATCGACCTGATCATTGTATTTTCATTTTTTTTTTAAATGAACCATTGAAACAATATGCCAATGGTAAAACATTTAAAAATAATGTTCTTTAACTATGATATTGTGTGAATTTAATATTTTTCTTCCACTGAAATTGCCATTGTTGCATATCAATAATTGTATTTAAATTTTGCATTCGTTCGATCATAGGCTTCGGTTTCTAAGTCATATTTCACTAAAAGTATATAAATAAGACCCAGCAAATGCTCCAAATTTTGAATGCTTTCAAGTCCTCTCCCTGCAGGAGTGTGTCTCTTTTAGTTGGGTGAACATGGTAAGTTCTGTTAACAATTTCAATGTCTAAAAGATGATCCAGATCAAATTAAAATGAACTAGGGGGCACCCTATACATAATTTATAATATCAGTGGTGCTTTGGTCTCCTTCCATAAGCTGAAATAATTACTTCACTTAACAATACCAATAAAGGCTGTATATTTAAAAAGCTGTTAGAACTGAAAACTATTTGCTGATGTATCCATGTGATTTCTCAGTTTGTTACTGTCTGACCATGCCTCGTGTATGTGTATGTATGTATACACACATAAATGGATCTTCCAACCAGTTAAGGTCTTGTTCTATTTCTTGTTCACTCTATAGTGTGCTTTTCAAATGTTAAGGAACTGGCTTTGATTTGTAAAATTAATTAATTAACTAATTTAAGTGTTTTCTGGCCCTTTCATCTGAGCCATCAATTGGTGAGCTGGTACCTCTGATTAGTGTGAATGGCTATATCAGCTGCACATTTTTTTCAGGTTACCTGAAAAAAAAATGTACTCCTATCTGTTGTTCCTGTACTTGAGGAACACAACACACTTCTTGAAGAATCTGGTGGGACTGAGCAAAACGGATGTGCTTTGGGCCCACTCAATAAACAATTTCATGTATTGGGACCAAGGAAGGGGGGCCTTCTCTGTTGCTGTGCCCACCCTCTGTAGCAGCATCCCCCCAGAGATCCACGTGGCTCCCACTCTGGTGATGTTCAGAAAGTTGCCCATAGTCATCTGGAGTTGGGTAGCTTCTAAATTGTGACAGATAAATATAGGAAATGATATAGACAGATGATGAAAGATAGAGATAGATGGTAGGTAGGTAGGTAGGTAGGTAGGTAGGTAGGTAGGTAGGTAGGTAGAGAGATAGACAGACAGACAGACAGACAGATAGATAGATGATAGATGATAGAGATAGATCGATAGATCGATAGATCGATAGATAATAGAGAGAGATGAGAGAGAGAGAGAAACAGAGAGAGAAACAGAGAGATAATATAGTTGAAGAACCTATGGAACATGACTTGGTTCAAGGATGCTTGAAATACTGGACCTAACTTCAAACTGACCTTGGCACGTGAGATGGGGAAGCTCAGAAGCCATCTCCTGTTGAAAACTCTTTGTAATTGCTAACCTGAAGTTGACCTCTCTTTCTAAAGGATACTTACAGGCCGTCCATGAATACTTTCAAAATAGAGTAGGCTTTTCTGGAGACTGAGCTTTTCCAAAGCCATTTGCTTTTTTGTCATAGCCTAATTAAAAAAGAATGATTTATTTAAAAAATAAGAATCAAGTGTTTTCTTATAGAGGGAGATGGGTGTGCATATAATTAGTAGCCCCCTCCCAAATAAATTCCACACATATGGTTTGTTACTTAAGCATCACTATCTGTAAGGAAAATGCAAGGTGGAAGTCTAGGTAGGCCCCCCAAAAAACTTTCCTGATTTCAAGAAGACATTTGAATGTGTGTTTAAATAGGGGACATGAAATAGGGGAGTGATAAATCTGAGCTGCACAAATCTCTACAGCCAGGCAGTGGCAACAGAGGTTTCTGTGTCCCTTTAGTGCTGTCTGCTGGCCATCCATATTTCTGCAGCTCAAATCTGGAGGGATGCTGCAACTCAGTTATTCTGCCTAGCCAACGGGTTTTTATTGGCTGTACCAAAAGCCAGCATAACTGTTCAGGCTCCTAAGAGAACTGTAAGGGATTCCATCACTGGTCAAACTTGTAGGACTTCGTTTTAGGTAGGAGCACCAGACCTAGGCTTCAAAATAGCCATGAGATAGGAACAAACAGATACTGTGGACGGAGTGATTTTTGCTGCCAGAATCTGGCAGCAATAGTCTTATAAATCATCCCATGATTTCATCATCCCAGAGAAGGTTTGGATGAAACCAGATGGCATTTGGTGAAAGTAACTTTTTTCTTCAAGTAGCATGGGGAAAAAATATGAAGGGTTAGTGTGGATCCAGGGAGTCTCGCCCCTAAAAATCAGAGGTATGATACTCAGGAATCCCCCTTCCCCAACAAGCCAAACAAGAGCTCCAAAAGCAGAATTTATCACAAAACATGTGTTGTCTTTGCTAATGCCTATTATTATATCTTATTATTACATTTTTCTTCATCATTTATTATCATTAAGGCCTTCATGTAAAATGAAAAATCTGGGAACTCGGAGGCAGACAGGCTGTGAATGATTCTGATGATTTGCTTGCTATCCATTATATCCACAAAACATTGTTTCGAGGCCCAGGCTTCTCTCTGACTCAGCCCCCCAGGACTTAAGCCAGCAACGAAATGGAAATGGCAGGGCCTGATAGAGGTCACTCCAGCCCTTTGGCGAACCCTCCGATCCCATCGCTCAGAACAGGTGGGGGTTGCCCACCCCAGGAGGGCAGGCTGTGACCCCACGGCAGCTGGCCAGTTAGCTCGGATCCAGGAAGGAGAGGGCAACCGGAGGGCAGGAGTGTTTGTCCTGTTCTCTTTTTAATCAAGAAGAGTGCATTTTAGAAAAAACCCTGAAGGGAATGAAATAAAATAGATGTAACAGTCATTGCATGGTTTGATTCTATTTGATATTACAGTCAATTCCATCCTAAAACGTCTGGGCAGAAAGTGAAATTTAAAAATGCCCAGTGAAACAGCATTTCCACTGGTCAGGTGTCAGAGCTCTCTGTCTTCCTGACTCTTCTGAACCAGCAGAAACAGAGTTTAATTTGTCTGTTTGTTCTCTAGATCTACAGTATATCTTATCTCTTCCCCAGGAATTCAAGGCAGCTCAACCTCCTCTAATTTTCTCCTGAACAACCTTGCGAGGAAGGATGGGCCGAGAGGGAGGGACCAGCCCAGAGTCACCTCAGGCTGAAGGCAGACTTGGACTTGCATCCCCCCAGTCCTCCTAGTCCAGGCCTTCACCACTACCCCACACTGCTCAAAATAACATGCATTAACTTGCATGATTTTTAAAAGTCAGGGGCTGCATTACTTACTGCAGAATGTTGATGGGCTGAACTGTTTGACCGCTTTAAAGCTGGCTGACTGAAGGTGGTGATGACCAGCCGCCAAGCGCCTACCCGTGAAATGGCTGTAACTGCAGCTCGCTCATCGGCTTCTCTGAACAGAGGCACGGCTTTCAGTGGGCTCCGACCACGGGTTCTACAAGCTTCATTCTCCCCTGGAACCAGGACTGGATATTTTATGCAAGACCCCTCTAGGTTCATAGAATTGGGCAGACGTAGAAGTGCACATGTTCCAGTTACCTTTGTCCTTCGGGTTAGTCACATGCCAAGCACTTTTAACTAATCTGAAAATAATTTGAATTGCCTAAGAGGTAAATTTGAAGCCTCACATTCATGCTGCTAATGTGGCTTGATAATTGACTAAACAAAGAATTAAATTGGGGGGGGGGGGGGGAGAACCTAGGCAGCTAGCTTAGTTAACAGCTTGAGGATGCAGACTTCAATCGCTTTTGGAGTTCCCGGGGTCTCTCCAGTTGTACATCACAGACATGACTCTGACTTGAAAAGCGCCACAGGAGAAGCAAGTCTGTCACGTATGATGCAGCATCGTGCCACGAGTGACATACTTGTCTCGCTTTGCAGAGCGCGCAACGTCATCTTGTCTTCCACCAGATCCCAAAGAGTTTCTGCCTAAGAATCTCCAGATACAGCTCTGGACACAAAATAGGCTACAAATTGAAAATTTGAAACCCATTGTCCTGATGTAGCAAACGTTGCAACTGCCACATGAAGCCCACTAATACCCAGTTTTCTGCACAGATGTTTCATGTAATCTGTACCACTTTGGTTCTTCACTCCTGTGAGGCTTTTGCACACAGAGTGTCTGCCAGTCAATGGGAGCCTTCCACAGGAGCCTCATGAAGTGATAGGACATGACAGGAGCCACCATGCGCATGTCAAGCAAGGCCAGCAGTTAAAGATCTGAACCTGGCTGGCTTAGCAAACCTAAATGTTATGCAAGAACCAGGTACCTTAATGTTTTCGGGGAGATTCAGCTGCTGTCGCTTCTCCTTCAACTGTTTCATCACAGCATGCATGGTGTCCTCCACAGAAGGACTGGTGGGGGAATCTGCTGGATCCAGCTTCACAGTCTCTTTGGAGCTCCCCTGATGAAAGTTCCTTTGGGCTCTTTTGAGGGGGAAGCTTTGTTCTTCTGACATCTTGAGCTTCAGCTCTGTGAGGAAAATCCATGCAACATCTCACTGAGCAAATACCTGCAACCTATAGCTTCTGCTACAGGAACATGCACACACTGCATCCTCTCACTGATCTGGGATGCTCACATAGAGACCGGAGACACAGTGACCCACAGAACCAAAAGCAATGCCCCAGATGTGATAGCAAGCCAAGAAACTCCTTACTTTGGTTGCCCCCCAGGACAGAGAAGAGAGAGTTCTGGTCTCTCACGAACTTGGTTCAGCCTCTTGTTCATGCTGACCTGTTCCTACATAACATGTCCTCAGGAAAATAAGGCAATAAGGTTGGGAATGCCTAGAGAGTTGAATCATGGTACTTGCTCCTCAGCTATTGGTATCTAAGCCAACTTTGCATGGCTGCCAGAGATTCAGTTCCATTTTCTCTATTATAGGGGGGAACAATCAGGCACAGCCTGATGGGGTTGGGGGTCACCCCACATAGGGTACAAACAGTCTAATCCTTCCCCATAGCCCCTTTGTTTCTCCACAAAACACTACATCTACCAGAGGAAGAAGGCTTTCCTTAACCCCTGTTCAGTTTCAGACAATATGAGATCTCAAGGCTCAAGTCAGTTAACCTAAAAGAAGGCATTGGTGGCAAAGGTCCTCCACATTAACCATGGTCCATCTTTGGGCAACATGATAATATGGCCTATGCACTGGTTTGCAATATCATGTGAACAGGCCCACTGCCTTTCCCCTTGTCTTTCTGTATTTAAACAATGTTATTAAAGGCACAGAGAAGGCAGAAGAAAACTGTTCCAAACCTGACCTGCACCATTATGAGCGTCTCTCCTATCTCTCTACAGTTGGATTACATGACCTCCGAGGTCCCTTTTAACTTGATGATTCTATAATCGGGTACGCCAAACTCACTGTGGACCATCAGAAGTCATGCGGGGCAACTGGAAAGGAAATACGCAGAGGTCCCCCTACACAATGGAAGCCACAGCCTAAAGCTGTGTGAGTCACAGGCCTCCTGGAGCTGACGACCACAAATGGGAGCCTGGGAAAAACAGAACTCGCCTGGGAGTCAAGCTCTAATTTTATGTTATTGTTTTCCATCAGTGATACAACTGGAGCTGTGCTGAAACATCTTGCTGTGTTTTCTCCATGTACTGGGGAGCAACAAAGCAAAAAGTTTGAGGGGGGGAGCAGAGAGGCAAATGCAAGACATCCAAGAAGAAGGGAGGCTGGCTGGGGTGTAGGCAAGGGTCCCTGGAACAGTGAGGGATAAGAACAGGGCTGTTAGTTTCGTTTCGGTCCTATTGGTCCTAACGATACGGGCAGATTCTTGCTACTTCTGCAATTTTATGCAAGAGCAAGGCCATCTTATTTTTTTATCACATTTATACCCCATTGCAGTCATGAACAGATTCTCAGTGGTTCACAACATAGAACAGAACAATACATAATAATAAAAATACAAAAACTACAACTCCCAGTCTCCCTCTGGAAACACTCCGTTTTCAGCTGCCAATCCAACTTCCCACGTAAGAGGGAGTTTTTGAGATGCTAGGAGAGATTTCCCCCCAAGACTTTGGAGAACTGTGCTGTTGCAATTTTTTCCTAACACCATGTCTGTTTTACCAAACCTAATAGCCCAATATTTAATCCATTAACTCTACAGACAAACAATAGACAGGGCCCCATGAGTCTTTCTACAAATTTCCTGTGCGGAGCAAACAGCAGCTTCAGAAGGGAGGTACAGATCAAGAACCCAGAATGGAGGGAGGTCATTAATCCTATCTGAAGCTTGTTTCAGGGCCCCCCACCTCCCACATGGTGACATCAGCAGGGTAGAACCAATTTTGCAACTCAGCTTCCAGCTTTGCTCATTAATGTCCTTCTTTATCTATTTTGCACAGGCCTTTGTAATCAAACGGATATAGTAATAGTATGGAGCAGATTGCTAGGCTTTTTGAGATTTAAAAAGATGTTATTAAAAAGTCACACTGTGTGTCTTCTGGCACACAGTTTTTTGAGGAATATATTTGATCTCCAACTGCGTCCAGTGCGGGTTATAATGGAAATGTAAGAAGTCTATGGTCTGGTGCAAATCTGACACTTGGGACATACTGAATAGGGAAATAATATGTTTTTAAAGTCCGTTTGGTATCATAGGATCAAACTTAGCATTTTATGATTAATGCATGAAAGGTATCTACATAATGACGCTATTAGCTCTGCAGTAGCTCTGTCAGTGGAGAGCTGGGCTGATCCTGGAAGTGGCTGGTATTTAAGGCCCCTGGAAAAGGAATGGAAACCAGCACCACTGGGTGTGCACAGAACCAGGTCTTGCTGGCTGCATCTCCAAGACAGTGTGGGTTAAGGGGTACTTAATTCTTCTCTCTCTATAGGGAAGCCTATGAATCAGTGAGGCAGGGAGAGAAAATAGCACTTCCCAGGATCCTTTAGAATGTGTCTTAAAATTTGTGTAGAATCAGTTGTAGCTAGCATTGAGGTTCTCCAAGAAATCATTTAAGATCATATAGGTAAGAAATGCCTTTCTGCACTGATAGGGTTGAATGTGGCCTTCCTTCAGCTTGGGGGATGGGGTGGAGGACACAAGTGCACCGAGAAAAATTCCTTCCTTTTCCTATCCAGTAGGCTGAATACAATACATTAATAGCTTCTGGTCTCATGAGAAACAGGTTAGATGCAATGGCTGTATGTACCTACCTTTTAGCTGTTTACGAGTTTTGGCCAGGTCATTCATCCATTTCATCACTTCAGGATTTGATATTTTGTCAGCATGGGAAGGCTACACAGAAATGAGAAGAAAAACACAACCATCAGACAGTGGATTTTAATGTTACTCTTATCAAATCAATATTTAAATCATACATATTATTGCCAAGATACATGCTGGAATTATGATGAGAGGAACCAGATCAACTTTCCAGATAATATTGGATGGCAATCTAGATTAGATCACAGTTGGATCGATTGCTCACCTCTGCTGTACACTGATGTCAACCTAATCATTCTAAGGGTTGAAGAAGAGCTGGGTGAAGATCCTTTCCTCTGTCAAGGGCTAGACTGATATAGGATAACTTATCAAGGAGGCATGACTTGCTGGTGGCGGGGTCCAAGCCAAAAGTGCTTTCCTCTATCTGCCACTCCTCTTTCTTTCCTTTTTTCCTTTCCTCACTTGTATTTATTTATTTACTTACTTACTTAGCTGCATCACTGTTAAAGTAATGTTTTTCTTCCTACACTGTCCAAGGACATCCTCAAGGCATATGAAAACGTTGACGTCTGTCACCCATGCCTTTGGACAGAAATGACTGGGAGCAGAGATAGAATGGGGATCTCTTACAGGGGCAGCAAATTTTGGGCCAGTCTTGTTTTCTGCCATTTCATGAATGAGTGGAAAACACTTCACTTCAGCAGCCGAAAACGTTTTCTCCTTGACTTCCTCCTTCCCATCCACCAGGCTACTAAAGGGCAGGCATATTGCTCTTAAAAAGGCCCACATCAATCACTTGTACAGGATTTGTGAAATTAAGCCAGGGACTGCATGAAGTCAACCCTGACCTTGGTGTCCAAAATCCCACCCAGTGCAACGGTTCCAGAAGTTTCACTAAAAGCAGCCTCTTTGTGTCTTGATTGTACCACTTCAATCTGCAGCTGGTTCCTATATCTGCATGCTTCCTTATGAGAAAACAGCATCTCTGGGAGAAGGCTAAATGAAAAGCTTTTCTCCTTAGGAAGAGATTTCTGTGTGTAGGGACTTGCTGATTTAGAAAAGGAATACATTCAACATTGTACTGGCATCTTAAGTCTGAGATGATACAAATACAGGTTTTGTGCCTCAAAGAGGACTATGGTATTTATTTGCAAAGGTTTAGCATCAGGCTCTTGGTCATAACCATGCTTTCTTCTTACTCCCCTTGGAATTAACTTATTTTCCAACCCCGAGGCCCTCTTGATGCTTTGGACTTCAACTCCACCATTCCCAGACCTTTGCTCCTCCTCCCTGGAGCTAACAGGAGCAGCAGCCTCAAAAACCAAAGGGATGTCCAGCTGCTCTCCCTTGTACAATGGTGCCACCTAAACATCAAATATAGGGAAGATGTCCGGAGCACCGCCACTCTGAAGGATAACCATGGGTGGCCAGAAGATGCTTCTTCTAGAGGCCTTGCAAGCAAGAGCAGAAAATGTTCTATATTTGCCAGGAAAACCTCTGTACATTAGGATTAGTGAGATCTTGGACAAACTGCATTTTAAAAACCAGGTTGAGAATATACTACCCACCACATTTTAATCATGCATCAGTTTTTACAGATAATGTTGCTCTTGGTGTCTCTAAGGACCTGGCGCTCTTGTGGAGTTTACCGATTGCTCTAGCTGAGAATGTCAGTTTGGTTTTGGCCATCATGATTTCCCAGCAGTTTACTGGGACCATGCTGTGCAAATCCAGCCAACTGCAGCTCTTTAAATACAGCATACTAAGCATAAGTATGCTTTTTTTCAAGCCCTGTTTAAAAACATTTAGTCTTACTTACCAAATGAGTCAATACAGTTAGCACGTGCTTTTCCCTTTGGCCCCGTGTAATGGCTGAAAACTAATTGTGGGGATTTTTGCCAGTCTCCATAGCAAGAACACAGTCTGCTACTTCCTAATTTTGCTGGTAGCTGGCTGCTGCTGACTGCTTTGTTTGGTGTAGCACAATGTGCTGATAACCCAGCCTTAGGCATCTGTGACATCATTGTTTAGCTAGCTAAGCCTTCATGAGGTCACATATTTAGCATAAGGACACTCCTAGCCACTCTCTTGTCTCCCACAGCTGACACACGAGCATGAGCCACGAATGTTCATTCAGATAACTGAAATCTGCCTTTGCTTCAGTGCTTGAGAACATCAGGAATGGCAGGCACCATCCTGCTCCGCCGGGAGCCCACCAGGCCAATGTCTTCTCCCTCTCTCCTTGCATTCAGAGGCAGCACCTCGGCCCCTCATGGTCTCTGAGAGGGATACAGCTGCTCTCCAGCTCCTTACCCGGTAATTCTTCTCTTGCTCAAACTTCTCTTCGTATTTCCTGATTTTCCTCTTCAGGCTTTGCAGGTGCTTTGTAAGTTGTACCATGGTCTGGGGCACTTTGCTGTCCTCACAGCTGCCTCTGGAAGAACTTCTTGGCCTGGAACATTAGAAATTATGAAAATGCCCATTTATGGTGCCATTCTACTGAATAAGAGCTCCAGCTACTGTGGAGTGCTATGACTATATGGGGAGATGGGAAATAAAGAGGTAGAGACAGAAGAAGAGAGCAGAGGGATATTACGGAAGGGGAAGACCTGCCTCGCCCTTGTCTCATTAAGAGCTCCCTAACCTCCAGAAGCCAGCAGGTGATTTCACAGCAGCACTAGATAAATACAATCACCCAGTAAAGGATCACGCTGCAGCTAAACAGATCATTACAGTGGTCAGCTGAGAAACAGCAGCCCCAGTCCCAGGTTGGGCAGCCTATATGAAATGCTCCAAAGCTGCCCAACACCCTCAAGTTCTGGAGATGTTGGGGTGTGATGATCAGCAGAAGCCTTCTTTGGGCAGGTGGCTCTGCTGAATGCTGGAACAGGCCAGCGTGAGATGGCCTGAAATGGGACCTCCTGATGATCTACTCCAGAGAGAATTCTGAAGGTGGGAACCTCCGCAAAGTTCACCCAAGCCTCCCCGGTGGCCCTTGAGAGCATCCAGGACGTTTCTATGCTCGTTTTAGCTCCGATGAGTAAGCTTGGAGAGATGCAAAAGCATTAATCTGTAATTATCTATTGCATTTCTTTTATTGCATATCGCTGCATATTCCTGTTCTACTGTTCCATTGGCTGCAGCTATTGATTTTGTACACTGCTTAAAGTCTCCTTGAGTAAAACAGTTTATAAATTCATAAATAAATGTATAAATATTTGGCCTAGGGTTGCCTACTGATTTATTTATTTTAAATAAGCATCTCTTTTATCGTGTATCATTTCACAAATGAAAATAAGAAAACCCTTGGAACGCCCTTTTTTTCATTGCCAGCATCATTACCCCAGCCATCCTTCCCTGAAACTTCAAGCCACCTGCTCTCTGCTCTCTTCTTTCACTCTGTTGTGGCCTGCGCTCCGGGGATTTAAAATAGTAACCACCACGCTGGCTTGCCTTATAAGGTTATTGTAAGGATGGTCACTAGATAAAGCATATTCAGCACACTGAAGTAGTAGAAGCACACACTGAAGTTACAGTAGAAGTGTTTGTTCCTTTTTCTATTATTAAAAACCTTGTTCCCTTGGGTAAAGATAAATAAACTCATAACTATCTACTATTAGCTGATTAAAACAAGGTTCAGCAGCTGCCAAACAGGAGCACCAGCAGTGACTTTGGGGAAGCAGAATCCCTTCTATGAAACTCAAATGAGCAGTTGTTCTCCAGCCCCGCCCAGAATTGCAGCTTTGGGAGAAGAGGCCGGGGGCCTTCACAGAATCTGGGGAACCCTCCTTGATTCCAGTCTCCCAGAGCTTTTGAAGGAAGCTTCTGCTTCTGCTTGCCCCAAAGTAGCACTTCTAAAAGAGAACGATTTTCCCCCAGAGAAAAGCAACGTTGCTTGTGCTTGGGAAATGGGAAAGGTAGATGCAGCTTACATCATGAAGAGCTGAGCGCTTGGTGGGGAAGGAGCCGATTCGGGGTCTAAGTTAAACCTCTGGCTTTGGCTAAAAATAGAGCAGCGAGGAGACAAGAGTGGATCATCTCCGTCAGTGATGTGATGCAGCAGCCTGCAAGTCCCTAAGGGGTCCTGGCCTTCGGGTCCGTGGTCTGCCTCGCCCTGGCCTTCTCGGTAGTCCTGCGCAGGCTCTGGAAGGTCAAGAATCAAGAGGTTTCTAAGGGCAAACCCGGTATCAGCCCATATTAAAAGGGAATTCAAGGTCCACCACCATGCCCAGAAGAAAACACATTCGCAACAGACTAGAGTAAAAATGTACTCTGCCCTGAGATGAGGTCAGCTGAAGAGAACAAACACAGATTAGCATTGGTACCAGTGACAAACTGAAACCGACACGACTCTTGGAATCCACTGGCAGATCTAGAATTAGCATCTTAGCTGATTCACTTCTTGCTGCCAAATATACTGTATAGCCAGGCTAAATGCTAAGAAGGCACTGCCATGTTCTGGTTTTTGCAAATGGAAGGTACCATCTGGGAGGAAGAGCAATAAATAAACAATAACAACATTTTTTTCCTATTTCAGCTATTATCAGAAGCAGCAGCAGATGGGTATTGACTATCTTTACAGATTTTTAGGCTTAATTGTTATCTCCTTTCTACTAATTTGTATTGCAGAGAAAGACATCCAATGTCCATTGTGATTAATACCCTCTTATTTGAATTCCCTTCCCTCCCTCCCTCCCTCCCTCCTTCCTTTCTTCCTTCCTTCCCCAATTACTGTTGCATTTTGTGTTGTTTACACACACAAACATGGACACATACACAGAAATACAGGAGTTCTGTAGAAAGTTAAAAAGACACACCCCTTTCTTCTGAACCACTCAAAATACCAAATACATAACTATGAATTAGAAGAAAAGTGAAGTTTGTAACCATTTATCCAAAATATATAAAGCATGCAAAACAAATTGTTCATGATATTAAATCTGTATGCCAGAATGATTTATTAAACCAAATAGCTAGCATTTATGAAAGAAGTAGAGCTAGTCATAAGTCTGTTTAAAGAAACCAAAATACTTAATGCTTCTACGTTTTGGCAGGCATAACAAAGCATATGCCTAGTTTTCATTCCCCTGATTTCTAAGTTGATGGCCTCTATAATTTATGACTATGGATCGATTAACTCTGCACAGTCCACATACAGTAAGGTGAGTTTATACCTTAAATTAAAAAGTAAGCCAAGTTCCTTTCTTTCAAATAAATATTTTCCTGTACTTAAATGCCAAGAGAAAAACACGAGCAAATGGCAGTTCTTAGGACTTCTGCCCAGACCTTTGATAATGCTCTTTTAAGATGTGAAGGACTGAATGATGAGTCTTTGGCACACAAGCAGAGGCTCGGCTGGCACTCAGTTCCTGCCATAATTAAATTAAGCCCTGGAAGAGACTTTGTATGCAAGAGATACAGTACATTGAAAATCAGTATGGAAGGGATAATACAATTACAAGAAACCAGATGCCTTCGTAAAGGCCCAGATCCAGAGCTTACAGCTACATGCCAAGTTCTTTCCAGCACACAGATGTTCTCAGCATTGCCAACCTGGCTCTTTGGTGGAAAGGCGAAGGGTCTTCAGAATCACCTAGACACTGATGCCCATCCAGTCAGTGGAAATTATGATGTTTTTTCCAGGCCTTTTTAATTAAAGCACAGGGTCACCATCGCTTAGACACCCAGGGTCCAGCTCACCCTTTGATGCTTTATTGTTGTTACTGTTATTACTTCATCTAGCCTCAAAACTGGGCATGATTTGGACAGCCTTAAACATTTCCCTTCACACTTTTTTTTCTGGGCTGAAAACACCCACTATTATTAAAAAGAGAGAGAGAGAAGGGCTGATGACATCAACAGGAGTAGAAATATTAAGTTTGACGAATACTTACCTTGAACATTTGGGATAAAATAGGATCTCCCAAATACAAAGGATAACAATCGATTTTGGTGTCTTAATCTCCCTACCCAAGACTGCTCTAAGAAACACATTTGCACCTTTTACTTTCAGGTGTAAATACGCATTTCTAAATGGCACAATTGCTAAATGTATTTGAAGGATTCTTAGGGAGAAAGTAGATTAGTTTTTGAGGAAGGGAAACACTGCGAATCTCCTATGGCCATTTTACTTATCTCTTGGTGCTTCTGTGTGTGAAAGAACATGGGCCTGGAAGAAAGAAAGGAGCAAAGAATCACTCAGGGAGGAGAAAAGACCACCCAGTAGGAAGTGTGACAAAGAAACTCAGAACACCCCTGCCTTGATCTTGTTTGGTCTAAGATGGAGGAGGGAGAGCTCTGTGAGGTTTCCAAGGTTCTGTTATTCTATCCAACAATAATCACCCCCCTTCTTGGTACTCCTGCCATGCCTGCTTCTGGACCTGGCCTACTTTAAGGGACTTACTCTGTGGAATCAGGCCACTGAAGAGCAATGGACACCAGACAGTACCGACATATTTTAAGCCTGCCTACCTGTAATCTACTTGCCACATTGCTAACTAGGACCTATTTTTCACACACAGTGATGTGCTTTTGCCTGAATCCAGAAGGCCAGATCGTGCCATCTGTGTGACTGCAAGTTCTTGAAAAGAAAACAACGCTCTCCCCACCCAACTGATTAATTTCTGACACTCAGTTCTACTGAACCTGTGAACAGAATTAAAATGCCCAGTCAGCAAGTTTAGTAACAAAAATTAATGTTTTGGTTTTGTATTCTCTTCTGAGGCGATCAAGCTGAAATCAATATTTGTGCTGAAGTAGCAGTGTTTGAAAAGGATCTTGTTGGGAACAGGGATGGAGGAAAATATGTTCAGTCATAGTTTTTGTAAGAGTTTGTCTAACTGATATCTCCAGAAACTCTATGCAAACTAGAGCATGTTTATGTGACAAAAATCAATGTGCAGATATGAAGACAAATGAGAAATGAAAACATTCAGGTTTTTTCTTTCCCCAGAGATCTAGAAATGATCCAGACTTAATTTATGGTTTGAAAAATAAGAAATGGGTGGAACTGAAATTGACAGGTATGCCCATCATAAAGGGTAGGAGGAAGTGACACTATGATGCTTGCACCACACAGTTAAGAACCTTCAAATGTGATTGTGTTTGAAAACGATGGAATTGAGCCTTTACAACACATTGTTTTTCCCAAAGCCACCAGTATTTATATGACCCAAAATAAAATATCTTTTTTTCCTCATTACGCCCCAAGCTTACAGTGTGATAGGTCTTACATTCTCAGATAATGCCTGAACTCATTCTCTTTTGGCACTCTTTTAAGGGATCTACCAATATACTGAATCACACCCAAAGCCCCTGAAGGATCTTTTATGATGAAAACCCAAGGGCATGAATTAACCAAAGACTTTCTTACCGCCACAGTAATCCCTGTCAGCGTGCATGCTGGTTGAGGTGGATGAAGAGGCCGGTTCCTCTGAAGCCACCAGCTGAGGACTTTCTTCCTGGTTTGGCAAAAAGACAGAGGAGAAGTCAGTTTGCAGAGCTGCAATGTCAGGCAAAACCAGAATGCTGGGCCAGGCTGAGAGTGAGCAGAACTCAAGGATCACATCTTCCTTCCTCAAGGCCTTTCTAGCAGCACCAGCAGAAAGATCTGCTTTTGGTCCCAGCTCAAGAGTTAGTTAGTTAGTTAGTTAGTTAGTTAGTTAGTTAGTTAGTTAGTTATTTAGGCTCCAACACCCCTCCCCCCATGCCTTTGATGAACCTTCACCATACCCATCCCATTAACTGACCCAGATGACTTTTAACCCAAAGGAGGGATGAGTTCATCAGCCCAATATTTGTTTTAAAAAGGCAGTCTGAGAAGCTGGAGGCTTTGCTCATCTCAGAGTAAAACAATGAAACCTTACTGACCAATTTCACCAGTTCTTTGTTCCAACTGCTAGAACTAAGGAGGTAAAGCCCACCCCTGGCCATTCATTAAAATTTGGAAATGAAATTCCGTTTTTCCCATCAGGCTCCAAAGCAAAATAAGCAGATTGACATCCCTTTCTACCAGCAAATCCAGCAAGGCAAGACTAGTTATCCCTTTGTAGCTTCTCTGGCTATCATACCCAAGGTTCAACCAGGACATGTTACTCCACCAGTATAGTTCAGTACAAAAATCTTGCCTTCTTCATGTACCAAGCGAGTGTGGAGAGCCACGGATATGACCGTGAAGAAGCCATTCAGAAGTCATTAGGACTACCTCATAGGGCTGACAGCGGGGTTGTTATGAGTCCCTGAGTAAGGCCTGCATGTTTATCATTCCTTCCCAAAGAAGTCAGGATACTAGGAATTCCACATAGACCAAGTGAACAGCGTTGCCTCCAAAAGTGCAATCTCGTGATATACAGTAGTCCAAATTGGAGGGTATCATTGGTTATTCCATAAAAAAAGGTGCTAGCCATTGCTCCCATAAATCCCAAGAGAATGATGAGGAGCAAATTCAGAAACTAACAGTAGGAGAATGGAAACAGGCATTATGATTAAGTTCTCCATCCACAGAAAATACTTTCCTTTATTAGAAATACTTTCTGCATATGTTTGATCCACAATTAACCATTGTCACCCACTGTGAACTATGGTACAAAACCACCCCAGAAGAATACTGTGATAAAAAAGAAAGATGCTTGCTTTAGCAGCACTAATACAGTAATGTTTCATTTTTTGAAAATTCATCAGCTTTGGGTATCTTTTACTATCTGGTAAAAAGTGAGAATGTTGATATAGTACAAAAAATACACTAACACTACTTTAAGTTGAATTTGGCCATTACCTGGCCAAAGAAATCAAGATAGAGAATTTAGACCAGCCAAGCTGAAATTCTCTCAGGTCTTTCATGACTACTATACATACAACAAATGATGAAGCCCTCTCAAAAGGTGAAGAAAGATTTATTGAACAGAAACTTTGAAAACATGCTGATTCCCTTAATGTTCATAGTTATTTTATGTCTGAAGTTCACTAACAGTGTTAGGAAGATCCCTACTAAATGGATATCATTTTATAATCCCTTTTTAAAATAAATGAAAGTACCAATAGAGGCGAATATGTGCAGCTCAGGGTTGAACTGTGGCGTCCTTGGGGTTCTCTGAGCTGGGTTCTTTTCTTGCAAATGTTTCGTTACCCGGCTAGGTTACAAAGGACTCCATAAATGAAAGTGATCAACAAAGCATTAAAAATGAAATTACCATCATAAGAAATCACCACCTTAAAAAAAAAAAATTCAGAAGAAAACACAAGCCAAGCAAGGAAGGAAGAGAAAAAGGAAGTATAATTTGGGTATATATTAAACTCATGTGTCATCTTAGGAGGTACAAACGCTGAACTTCCTCATTCAACATTTCTGTCCAAAAAGGCATTTGTGTAGATCAAGGTAATCTGTGAGGAATTTCCTCATTCATGTAATTAAAGAATAGAGACTAAAAGTGGGAAAGCCACAAGATTTCAAGAGTCTCTGCAGTCTTAATTTTTCAACCATTTCATTGAATACCTCGACTGGAAAAAAGTTGACGTTTTGTTTTCCATCGTTCTGTTGTAGTAAATCTGTTGGCTAATAAATACTGAATTAATTTCGAGTGCTGCATCATTTTATATGTGATAGAAATGGAGGAAGAGCTACACTAGAATGAATTATTAAAGGTTGTTGCATAACTTTTCTAATTTCCTGAAAAATGTTTCTACTTTCCTCAACCAAAATAAAGAACTAATTTGGTACTGCCACCAGAGATGGCAATATGCTTTATATAATGTCATTACAACCCCCAACACAATTTTTACATAACTTCAATTAGTTTAATGCAGTTTTAAGGGGGTGTAGTATCATCTGTTATTTTTATAGTCAATTCTGGATTACTTGTCAGAATACAGTAGATTTAAAAGGAATGTTATGCCATCAGGCAACTCAACTCAAACAACTCTCCCTCTTCGTGAAAGAGAAAGTGAGTGTGACATAGTGACTAGAATAAATCTAGGGACAGCCAGGTTCAAAACAAGTTCCTCAGTTATACATTTTAGTGGGGGACCTTCAATAACTTCTATCTCACAAGGTTGTTGCAAGGATAAAACCACAGGAAACACATGCAGGCCTCTTGAGCTTCTCTGGATAAGAGTGTGATAGAAGCACAACATGCAATGGAGCTCCAGGATCCTGGGGGTTCAGCAATTCCTGGAGAAGGTTCCTTCCTCAGGCGTGCCCACCTCCACCCTCACTGATGTCTCTCCAGTATCATGATCCCATCCCACCTCTCTCCAGTCACTCTTTGCCCAACATGGGTCAGAATATATTTATCTCATTCTTTTTGATGACTTTCTCAGGTGCATGGTTAATAAATTCATTGTATCTCAAAGAAGGGGAAATAATGGGAAACCACCCAATCAATGAGAACTTACCACTTAGCAACAGCCAGAGACCCTCACTTCTCAGCATAATCAATGGCACTGAACAATGGGACCTGTAGTGAAGAGAGCAGCAGCTCTCTTCCCATTCCTTAAGTGTTTTAACTCTACTGTCTTATTAGAACAGTTTTAATAAAGTCAGCATACAGTAAAATATATATGTATCAGTGACTCTATTTGCACATCCTTTATTAAAATCTACCGCATCCTTTCAGAACAAGGGAGAATTTAAAAAGAAGGTGTTGGTTCAGAAGCAACCCTGGGGGATAAAATAAAAAAGAATGCAGCCTTACACATTTCAATTGATCTGGAAAGAAACTGCTATGGTTTCTAAACATGATCATTAAGAATACTGTCAATATCTGTAAAGATGGAAGGAAAGAACATATTTTCATCAGTACTTTCCTTTGTGTTTGAAACAAATCAACAGCAATATAAAACAAAGAGCATCATGTTTTATTGATTCTGGCCACTGCAGAGTCAGTGATTTTGATTTTATTTTTTTTTATTCAGGCCTATTATGATGATCCTAACTACTTTTGTTTTGATAAAGAAGAGCTCATTACAATGAAGGGTAAAGAGGGAGAAGCAACCTAACTGTTGTTCAAAACATCTTTGAAGGGTGCCATCCAACAGCTCCCTGACTGATTCTCGTGATTTTGTCCCCATGGGAACCTTTGAAAGTTAAATCTGCATCCATTTACTCAGCCAAACCTTCAATCTAAATAAACCAAGTCTGGACTGGAATTCTGAGATGGGGAGATAGAAAGAATTTGATCTTTATCAATTTTCCTGTGAACAAAGCCAATCCACGACTCCCAGATTAATTTCCAAATCAAACATTTGTTATTTATTCAGCATTCACACTTCTCTAAATACCTTATGCAGTGTTAGGATCAAAAAATATGCAAAGCTGCATTTTAAGAATGTTTATTTTGAGAGAAAATATGTTTATTTAAATGAAAATGTTCATGCACATTTTTAAAAAATAAGGAATGGATGAAGAAATGACAAAGGAGATTTGTCACAGTGACACAAATCAGAGACTTTAGGTACTGCTTTAAGTGGTCTTGGAAGGGGTACTTCTACATGTTTAGATCTTATCAGGCCTACAGGCTCTGTCGCACACGTGTGTCTTTGCTCATATGTGTATCTAGACATCTTCAAACATATATCCTATCTGCAACTGAATTAGAATCACGAGCCCCTTGACCAGATCCCATACTCCATAATGACAACCCACTCCCCTCTACAGATTCCTACCCCTGGAATGTGAATCACCACACTTTGGACTTGGGCTGGAGCTTCCCCGAGCATGGTTCAGTGAAATAACCAGACTGGATTGTTCAAGCACTATGCACAAATCTTGGATGGTTCTCTGTCCTTTAATCAGCTCTATCTTGTCTCTGACCACCCCACCCCACCCCACCAGCTGGGCACATTTCTTCCAAATACAAGCAGCTGATTTAGAGAAAAACACTTCTGGACTTCCACCACTGATTCTGATAAACAACAGCTTGAGCAGAACAGCTGACTCAAGCAAAGAGTAACCTGAAGGAAGGGACTTTCAAGCAGGCTTATAACTGTGGAGACACCAGAGCTCTGAAGGGGAAACCCTCAGAATCTTATTCATAAGCCAAATGGTCTTTGCATGCCTATATTCCATCATCCTACCTAGACAAGCATAGAAAGTCCTTAGAGTTGGATATAATCAGTCTAAGATTCTCAGTGTTTGCTTCAAGAAAAATATTGAAAGCTTCCAGTTTTTGAGTCAAGAAACATGGGCTTGTCTGTTGATGGCCCCTTTGAAATTTCAAGAATATAAGAAGAGTACAGTTTCACTTCCAGTAAAAGTGTGCTTGGTTGTTTTCATGTTGTTGCCCACAATTTGGGCAATGGAATAAAGTCTACAGGACAAGCACATGCATATAATCTCACAGTTTATGGCAGATACAGAACTATTTCGTTTTTCTTGGCACAGTACTGAGGTTACCATAGGGCATAATCTGGATTTTCTTCTCAAGCCCTAAATTCAAGAAAATATTTCCAGTGCCATGGGGAAGACTTTGCGGAGGAGCGAAGAAGGAGTGTTTGTCCAAAAGGAACATTCATTCTGCAGCCCTAATGGTCTAAACTCATTAATCTTTGCTGCCCTGCAATAGCAGAGCAATTCTAGGGCAATACCTTTTTTTTATTATACATGTTTCCCACAGAGCCCTGCAAATATATTTTTAGAAACTCACCGAGGGTGCTATTCTAGGGACCATATCAGTGCAGGGCCAGTTATGTTCCCACAGTCATCTCCAGTTGGTTCTCCCCTATTCACTCAATCCAGGAAAACTCTCCTTAAAAAATTCTTGGAAAACCTTTTCAGCAACATATTTATCCTGCTATTATTCTCCTGGCCAGAAATGCTGATCCTCATCTCTTCCAGTTTTGCACATCATATCCTTCTGCCCTTCTCTCAAATTCCCAAATCCCTTCTTATGCATCCCATAAAACCTTCAGAGACTGAAAAAGTTTCAGAGTTTTCAAAAGCATTTCAACATTCAGAACAAAATGAAAATTAAACTATGGGCGTGCAAGTGGCCACAAACGATGCAGCTTAGTAAAGTGCATGATTTATCTAATATACAAATAGACAGTGCAAAAAGGAGGCCATCAATTTGGCACCCGTATGTGGTCAAACCAAACAGTACAAAGAAGACCGGCTGTGCAAAACCCAACCCCCCTACCCTTTCTAGATTTTTAAGAGGGCACGAGTATTCAGACATTAACCAATCATCATTTCTTGTGTTTATCTAGGCTAAAACTACATTTCCAACATGTATGGCCCAGTCTAATCTGAAAAAAAGGGTTGGTATATCTGTCCATTAGCTCTCTGTAGAGACTGTGGCTTTTAGAAGATCCCTCCATTATGCAGCATGAGACACGCAGCCTCCAGCTGAAATGTGTACTAAATTAGCATTCTGGATTATGCGTCTCTGATTTGTCCCGTTTTACCTCCTCTGGATAGAAGCAGCTCTATAAACTTTGGGATTCAGGTCTCTGTGTGCCTCCCATTTACTTACTTACTCACCTACAAGTGCTTTTATGCCACTTTAGCCAAAAAGTTGAAGAGTTTAGAAAAGTAACATGCATTAAATTACACGGTACGTATAATATTAATAAAGAATATCATCAACTCATAAAACCCCAATAACCACAGCAACATTACCCCATCCACACACCTCCTCCAAGTCCACCTGTCTTTGACAGACTCCTAGCACAGCAAGGTCAACTTTGATGCTTGCAGAACACACCTGAGCTCACTCTTCCCTCACTCTTATTTGCTCCAACAAGGATGGAGCAGCATCTTGGGCCGGGCATCTCTGGGCTTCTGACGGACTTACCTCAGTGAGCTTTTGGAGATGTTCAGCAGCATCGTTTGGTGAAATGAATGCACTTTGATCTGCCCTGCAAAATGGGAATTGGAGAAGCAGAGAATCACATTCTAACAGACACTTCAGCAAACCAGCATAACTCTGGTGAAATTCCGCTGTGTTCATTAAATTAACCCATTTCTGGATTTTGCTTAGCTCTTTAGAAGCACAGGTAGGATAGAATGTGATCCACTCAAAAAAAAAGTGGGGGATAGGAATGTTAGGTGATAGAAAGCGAATGTTATTACCTGTACTTCTGTAATGCATTTACAGTACTTAAAAGTGTACAGAAATGCACTCATGGTAATTATTCATTATATCATAAAGGTCCTGTCCTGCAATGTCATAGATGAACTGAAGTATGATGCTGGGAGATGTTTCCCCTGATTGACAGTGGCAAGCCAATAATTTCTGAAGCAAATGCAAGGTGTATGCACGTAAGCGTTTCGATGAACACCAGCTAAAACTAAAAATCGCACTCTGGGTTAGATATGCCTGCACCAGCTGAAATTTAACAGTCTGATCTGTTTTGTGATTTCTTAATCCTCATTATCTGCCCCATAAACCATATTCATCTTGCGTCCATCAGTAAATGGAGGAAATCTTGGAATAGTGGAAGAAAGGCAATTTTTGCTAGGGCAGGAAATGCCGTTGTGCAGCTGCCTTGCACAATTTTTTTTCTTAAGGGATCCAAGAGCCTGTAATTCTCACTGGTCACCCCACTCAGTTATATTTTATCCTCTCAGGAGGAGTAGCTACAATGGAGGAGGAGACAGGAGTAGCTACAATGACCTGAAAATGTCTGACAGGCTAATAAATGGTTTCTGAATAGGCACAGCCAGCCATGCTGGCTGGGGGATTCTGGGAGCTGAAGTCCACACATCTTAAAGTTGCCAAGGTTGAAAAACTCTGCTGTATACCGTCTGAGGGTAAATAAGTAGCCCAGCACCCAATCCCCTTCAAACTCCCAGTTTAGAGATTCCAACATTTGCACCTTTGCAAAACCCTGCATCGCTTTTCATATTCATCTAATATTTGTTACTTGTGTAACACTCCACAGCGCTGACTGTTCCGATGGAAATCAAGATTTCCACTGTCTTCTTCTGGGAGATGACATCGTGCCCGCACACAGTTTTCAGAGAAGACCGTTTTTTCCTCTTAATCCGGAGCTTGAGTGTTCATCTTTTCTCCCTTGCTTTTTCTTTCAAGGGCACAATATCTAGAGCTCTGGTTCTGATGGAGAAGCCAGTGCAACGTGATTCTACATTTCTGTGTGGTGACCTACCAAGAACTTAATGTACCACCTCCTCTGATGCCAAGGTAAAACTGAGAGAACGGGGAGGGGGTTGATGCTGTCAGACACCCGAGATGCCAACGTGAGGGAGTGGCGACCTACTTTCAGTTTGGTGAATCATGTTGTGTGAGCTGCTAAAAAATCACCCCTCCTTTATTGTACACAGAAGCCACCAGACTCATTTATGCGAAAAGAATACCTGGGTTGAAACCTGAGGACCGTTTCCTGGTATCTGAGCGTTATGTTCTCAGCATAATCATTAGTCGATGTCCCTGTTTTCCTCTGACAGTCTGACAGCCATGACGCTGCACTTCCCATCTCCTATTAAAAGGGGGGGGGGGACAAAAACATATTCAAGTAATTGGCAGCCAGACTGATGTTGACTATCTATTTTGGGAGAGGAAAAAGTTAAATATGTATAGGGGAACAGAAGAAAGAAGACCAAGAGGGTAATCAAAAGTTCACTCTCTGTTTGCTTAGTACAAACATGAAGATCACAATGTGGTAGAGGGAGGGGGGGACCTTCTCAGTGCATACTTGCATGCAACATCGGTGCTCTTTTCATTCCTCACAATGTTCCTCAGAACAAAGCACCTTTACAATCGTTAGATTATTTCTCCAAATTTACTCAGCTCTTTTTTCAAGCCATCTCTATTATCACTTTCAGACTTCCACCTGTCATCCACCCACTAAAGATCTTTACACATTGCAGAGGCTTAAGACTGGAAGTTAGGGTAGTGCTCACAACTTGCTGCTTTCCAGATGTGTCCACCCAATAATTCCTGTGCTGATGGGGAACTCTGTGAGTGGAGCCCAGCTCATCTGGAAAGAGACGGGTTGGTGAAATCAGCTCCAGAAAAGTCTTCCCTACATCGAGGTCCTTTAACAACTCCCACAGTCATTGTCACTGGCCATGCTAAATGAAGCTGACGGGAACTGAAACCCAAAACATCTGGTTGTCTGTCCTTCCATTCACATAGTTTATTAGCATAGAAAAATGGATCGCCTAAAAACAGGCAAGTATGCTCTTGAAAGACAGAGGTTGGTTTCACCCTTCCATGGATATTGATCTTTTATTTGTTAGGCCGAAAGTGTTAATCAGTGTGATTCATCAATGAAGAGGTTTGGTTTATGTGCAAGCTGCAGATCAACCAACCGTAAGTTCACTTGGCCTGACCTTTGGGTTGGCTTTGCACATACCTTAATTCTACCAGCATTAGCAAATGCGGGTGTTCAACATTCTTAGCTGACAGGAACCAAAATCCACTAGTTATTCACACAACGTACGGATTTCCCTAATGTGCATCTCATTTTCATGCACTGAAGAACAGAGATCAACCTCTGCAAGGAGAGCTGCATGCCCGGGAGGAGGAATTGTTATTTTACATGGCTCAGCCCTAGAACTGCAGCTTGTATCATGCTGAGATGTTCATATACAGTTTTGTCCTTCCTTTGGTGGTTTTCATTGAGCCAGACTTTTCTTCTGCACCTTTACTGGAGAAAACAGGAAGACACTGTGGGTAGGAAAGTTTCAGGAATCATCTCATCTGAATACATGCCTTGATCAGGACCTGAATGCACTAGTCTTTCAGATCATACAACCTTTGCCTGGCTCAGATGCAACCTTAATGCCGAGCCACTGAACATTAGGAAACCTTTCTCACTCTATTCAATCTAGTTTGAATCAATCAGCAACCTTTCACACAGAGGTCCTTCGCCTCTCTGCCTCAAGCGATCTGCATAAGCTGGTCTGTTTACTGTCTTAACTCTCTGTCCTGACAATTAGTGCCAAAATGAGCAAATTCTACTTGCTCTAGTTTTCAAACCAGGAAGTCTTATTCCGATTAGAAGTGCTTCTCTAGGTCAGTTAAGAGCTTAAGAGCAAATCACTTCATGACCCATATTCACAGCAAGGCTTAGAAAATATAACCCATAAAGAAGGAAATACTCAGCTATAATTTCTAAGTATCAGGAGCTGTTTTATTCTAAAAGGTTTTATGTGTAAATACTGTTGTCTAGTGACCACTTGTAGTCGCAGGGATTCCAAGGAGGACAGCTCAGTGCAAAGGAATAGGGGAAGAAAATCCACCCAGAGAAAGGAGATCAGCGTGAACTAAATTCACTCCAGCCTTCCAGGTATGTGGGGGTCACAATTCTCAGAATTCCTAGTTCTATATTGTCAAGAGCCAGTTTGGTCTAGTGGAGAAGGCACCAGGCTAGAAACCAGGAGATGGTGCGTTCTAGTCCCACCTTGGGCATGAAAGCCGGCCAGGTGACTTTGGGCCAGTGCCTCTCTCTCAGCCCAACTCACCTCACAGGGTTGTTATGGTGGGGAAAATAGGAGGAGTACTAGGCAAGTTTGCCACCTTGAGTTATTTATAAAAATAATAAAGGCAGGATAAAAAATCTAAAAATAAAAAACCACCTGTGGGACAACCCAGTTGGAAAGAGCAAGTATACACACACAATTCTAGTTCAAAACAATAATGGATTGGTTGGTTTTACTTGACCAACAACTCGCTGACTTGTTTTATCTGCTCTCATTTTATACCATGATATATTTTACTACACTTGGGTTTCTTATGTCCCTTTTATTGTTATTAGCTCTTTTGGAATTGACACCACTCAACTAACCTGCAGAGTTTAATCGAATTCCAGATAGACCAATCCTGCACCGGGTGATGTGAGAACACTTAAACCTGGTTAATTGACCCATTTTGCCTGCCCTGCTTAGGGTCTGGGTTTGTGTGCTGGCTGAACCACCACTAAGGAGATGTGATTCGGTCAGAGGTTAAGCACACTGTGGGAGCAGTTGGCTGTGTGTATTTTGTGCCAAAGGGGAAAGAGATTGACAGCCTTATCTCTGTGATCAAATTCCTCTATCAAGAGAAGTTTAATGCTACAATTTATAGAGAGCCTGCAAATTAGCATATGACTCTTGGTTCTGCAAATCCTATGTTGCATAATTTATTCCAATGTGGCAAATCAATCAAAAAATCCAAACATACTGAAGTTTGCGTTCAGCAGTGGAAATCATTCTTCACCTCCTCTGCCTAAACTTGAGATATTTCAGTAGGCATTGCCCACACGCTTGCAAATATCTCTTCGCAGCCATATGGGCAAATTACATTTTTTGACATGAAGCATGTAACTTTGAAGAAAGTATATTCTTCTCCCAATATTAAATTCTGAGCTTTTTCTGGCTTTTTCTGTGTTTTCCCCCTATGGAATTATGGCATGCAGACAACACTGATCAAATGTCATTTTTAAAATGATGCTCAACCATCCATAAATAGTCAGATGTATATCTACATATTTCCCATAAATTAATATTAAATCTATGAACTTCTCAGGATGAAATGTGAATTTGAACATAAATCCTTTTTTTTTTTATGTTTACTTAAAATATTTAACAACCTATCTTTCAATATCATAAATTCCATGGTGATTTATTGTTCAATAATCATAGATCAAACTTACTAGAAAGTTAAAGCTGAAGCTTAAAGTTCATAGACTGTTAATCTATGTGGAAGATGGTAATAATATACAGTCCTCCATCACTCCAAGAATGGCTGGCTGCTGTCTTCCAAATAGTCTCCCACCCATCCACTGACCAGATCAAGTCCTTTTTAGCACTAACAACATAGGATCACGTGCCCTCAAGCCATTTCCACAGCAATATGGAATAGTTCCAAGAAACCTTCAGCAACAAGTGGTGAAACTGAGAACTAGGACTTGCCTTCACCAACTCATTCTTCCTTCAGAAGGACGCTGCTGAACTCTCCTTTTATATGGTGTGGCCACTTACTCATCATCAAAAAGCAGAAATGCATCTTCTCACGCATGAACCCCAAAAAAGAAGTTAAAACTGTGCTGTTTTAAATATCTAGCTGCAGAAATTATAAGTGATAAATGAAATAGAAATAAAGTAGGTAAGAGCATGGCCAGCAGGCTTGTTCAGTCTTTTCACAAGTGATCATAGATCAAACTTTCTTGGAAAGTGAAAAGTGAACCTTGACTGCCGAGGGAGGTGGTTGGTGTCCACCAGCTCTTCCAAACTGGGTCCTGCAGGGTGGGAAACCCTCTGTCAATCTTGACTTACTCCCAGTGTGTTTATATTGAGTTCCAGTAAGAGGAGGAGAAGGAAGGGAGAGATCCTTCCATTTTGCAAAAGAACAGAAGCTAATTTAACACATTTATTTAACGGGCATATTTGCCAAGAATTTACAGCAAACCATACTCACACCCAAGCCCCGTGACAATCATCTTCTTGGCAGTTTTAATTATTAATTATTTTTCCTGGATCTACTTCCTCAAGAACAGGAAGGTCAAATGTCTTAACTCAGGTCAGAAAAACTCAATTTCTTTAACACGGTGGTTTCAATTCAACTACAGTGCTTTATGCAGCCTTTGAATAAAACTCTGACCACCTTGCCCAATTGACCTTGGATTTGATGGGGGTTGTAGTCCAACACATCTGGCTAGGGAACACTATGGTTTGGCATCATGCTCTCTTGGTCAAGGGGCACCTATTCAAGCAACAAATGCCCCCTCCTCATTTGGGTCACCCAATGTCTCAGATCTGGGCTCCTCAGAATGCTGTGCCTTAGAAAGAGGATCTCTTGGTCCATCTACCTCTTTCACAAGTTATCAGAAAAAAATGCTTCTTCTGCAGCCATACACATGTTGTACCCTGGGACAGATAAGCTTCCCCCAAGGGAAGAGTTCACCAATCTTAGCATTAGTTTTAGTGCCGGGGTTGAACCCGAAAGTACAAGAAGCAAGAACGGATGAAAATCCTCCCAGTAAAGAACACAAGAAATGCCATCATATACCACAGAGTGACAACAGCAAAACTCCCCATTCCTGACTTCTGTAGGGCTGCTTCTGGAGACGGCCAAAGTTTCAGAGAGATAGTGATGGAAGGAGAACTCAGCCTGTAACTCTTGGAAATGGCATTTTCTGTTGCACAGTAGGAAAGGCTAAGAAACATAAGCCATCATCAATCTCTCTCCTTCGCCTCACTAATGAAAGACAATAAACTCTTTCAACCACAGCAGCGCTGATTAGACTTAGCAAAAGCAATAAGGATTTAAAGATACAAATTCCACACGGCCATGCTAAGAGTGATAAAAACACAAGCAAGCATGGTACAGAGGCAAGTCAATCACAGCATTTTTTTGCAGGGCTGGTTTTGTCAGATACTTCCCACAACTGGCTGTACTAGTAAACTTCAATTTTGCCACTATAAAGTCAGAGTTCCTGCTCAGGATCTTCCACCCAAGACAAAAACTGCTGCTTTACACTGAGCAAAAGAGACTAAAATGTCAGCCCATATACAAGCCACTTTCCAACCTGTCAAATCCCCCAGTGGCTAGAGGAGTCTTGTAATCTGAGTGGATTTTAAAAACATGCATCCCATCTCATCCAGATTGATCTGAAATGTTTGGAGGTTGATTAGATTATTTCCTGGCATAGAAAGCAGGAAATCGCTCAGAATCACACCCAAGTGGGGAAGCCAAACTTCCCCAGGACCCTGATGTAGGATCCCGATCTCCACGTCAACCTTTCCAAGTTGATGGCTGGGCAGCCCCTCGGAGCAAGAGCGAAGAAAACGTCTAGCCTGGGAATCCTCAGTCAGAATCAGCAACGAGAAACGAGCCACGCGCAGGGCACGGAGAAAGCTAGCTAACGAAAGGAGACTGGCAGCAGCAGGTCAGGAAGTGGGTGGGACCCATCGTGGTGGCGAAGCAAACAGCAGGGAAAGCGCCTCGGCTCCAGGAAGGAGCGTTTATTCCACGCCGCCCAGCGCTGCACTGGGAAAAGTGCAGGACGCTTGAAACTATTGCTTGGGCGAGGGATTCTGGCTGCTGGTGGAAGCAGAGGCGTTGTGCAAAGGTGGCTGAAGCAGTTCTGTCTCCACTGCTCTGAGTGGCTCCTTCAGTCCGAGGTTTGCACTGTCTTTATTCCAGGCGTCTTAGCTGCATTTCACTGTACAGCCGCCCACACGCCGGAGGACACTAGCGAATCTTAGAAATAAAAATCTAACTCAGAGGCTTTTCTTTTATTATGGATGAAATTACAGCCCAAACACGCGAAATCGTGATTACCTGACTTTCTTCACGGTTCTTCTCATTTTCTGCTTTGGGAACAGACGTGGGCTTCCTGGATTTCAGGTTCCCCATCCCAACCCTCAGAGTGCCATCGCAGGGGGTCTGCGTCTCCTGGAACACGGCCTGGCTGTCCTCTAAGATGGCAGCTTTGTCTGGGTAGTTTTCCTTGTTTTCATCTCTGGGGGAAAAATAAATCAATTGAGGAAAGCACATTTTAAAAGGCGCTGTAAAGAATTTTAAGTCACCAAAACAGGGAGGAAAATGGTGATGCTCGAAACAACACATTCGTTGTTTCTTTTTAGGGTGTTTTTTTTTTTTTTTTTAGCGTTAAAGAGTGCTAAATTTCTCCTCCTCTTTAAATAACATTTCAGGACAGAACTGTATAATATTTTAGAAATTACTAGATATCACCTCTGCATTGAGACTGTTTGAAAGCCGTCTTGTTCCAGCTCAGTAAGAAGCCACCTGGCTGGGCCTGACTGTTGACCGTTCTTGGAGCCCAGCAAATGCCCTCGCCACCTTCAGCTGCCCGAGCCTCTGGGCTGAGGGCAAACCGGTGGCGGAAGGGGCTCACAGCAGGTGCTTGACCATATACGGCCCCTCCATTGTATGGTCCACAGAGCTAAAAAGAGCCCATAAACCAACTGTGGTTACTCACCAGGTGCTTATAAACTCCCTGGTTTTGTTGCCTGAGGCCCCCCCCCCAAAAAAGGCATTTTAGTGGGCAGATTATCTACCATAGTAAGTCATGAGACGAGCCATTGCTACTTCTATCAATTACTGTTTAGATGTGCCCAGAAAACCAGGGTCAGCCCAAAACATCTTGCCACCTGATTAAAAGGAAATGTCCGTCTCTGTTCCACTGATGGACAGATGTTCTTCCACCACTGGCAATAGGACGCAGTCCACCATCACTCCAAGAATGGCTGGCTACTAGCTCCCAAATATCCACCTACTCACCAGCTCAAGTCCATTGCAGCATTACAAAATAGTATCACGTGCCCTGAAGCCACTGCCACAGCAATATGAAATAATTCCAAGAAACTTTCTGCAACAAGCGATGAACCCAAGAAGTAGGACTTGCTTTCACAAATGCATTCATCCTTCAGAAGAACTCTGCTGGATTCTCCTTTTATAGCTACTTTTATGGCCACGTATTCATCATGGAAAAGAGGAAATACATCTTCCCACCCATGCATCCAAAAAGGAGGTTGAAATTATGCTATTTTAAGTCTCAAGCTCCGGACTTAGAAATGATAACTGGTGAATGAGGTAGAAAAAGAGTGGGGAAGACTGTGGCCAGGTGCCTCGCAGGCTTGTTCAGTCTGCTGAATATGAACGGTTAATGGGCAACTTCAAAGCCCCTATTCTCCATCCTGATTCTTGACCTTGAGCCAGAAGCACAGTGAGAGGGCCTTCAAATAGAGCCTCAGGAAACCTTTCAAAAGAAGACACTGCTACGCAAAATTGGCCAGCGGTATCAAATTTCCAGCAAAAACCCACCACTTCTTTCTTGCTATCCCTGCCTTGCCTCAAGGAGATAACCTGGCAGTTTTCCTTTTTTTCTCCTTTTTAACTAGGGATGCACCCAAGTTATCTGAGAAATTTCCGAAGATGCTCTGGGTTGTTTCTAGCATCCCTCAAGTTTTTCTGCCCAAACAACAGGATTTACTTCACCTTTTGGAGCACATTATAACACTGGAGTTGTGCTTCTTACACTTTAGCCCAATGTGTCAAGACCTCTGCTAAGACCTGCATCTCCCTCCTCTGTTTTTACAAAGGGGGATGAAAAACAAGTTCTCCTGGCTACACTCAAAACAAATATAAAATACAATAATAATACACCTGTGAATAGAACGGCCTGTATGGCCTTACCACAACTTGAAAATGATTATTGACTTTCTACCGGTGGGGTTACTCAACATTTCAGGAAGCAACATTTTGGACATTTCATTTTTAGATCACAAAGGTTATCTGAAAAATACAAAATCCCCTTTTTGTACATCCTAAATACAGCCCACCTAGAAAAACCTTCCCATCAAAGTATCCAGGTCAACAATAAAAGCCTCTTTATATGCCAGCTCTCTTTACAGAGAGTGTAAAGAAAGCCACTACCCAGTCCTACGACTCTGAAAATTAACTACTCAGCCAGCTCGTTCAGGTTTGTCAAATAAAAAATTCCCCAGGGTTTGCTGTCGTGTAGCTTTGGAATGAACTGTAGGGTTTCATCCTCAGACCTGGAGCCAGCCTGAATGATCCTCCAGATCGATACAGAAATTGCTTTGAACTAGACACCCGTAGATCCTTGCAGGGAGCATCTGTGGCCCTGTGATGGGGTATATGGGTCTCTCAGCTTTCTGGAATCATGGGGTTTTTTTCTTTTTTTAAAAGAAAGCCCATATTTCCTGACTCAGTAGAGTAGTGTTTCTCAACCTTGGCCGCTTGAAGACGTGTGGACTTCAACTCCCAGAATTCCCCAGCCAGCTTTGCTGGCTGGGGAATTCTGGGAGTTGAAGTCCACACGTCTTCAAGCGGCCAAGGTTGAGAAACACTGCTGTAGAGCAACTGCCTAGGTTCTGACAATCCCATTGCTGACCAGTCACACGCCAAAACTATTCCTAAATGTCTGTGTTGGCAGCAAAGTATTGTTGGGAAGGTTACTACAACCCAGGCTTGCATACGCTCTGGCCCAGGTGGGAGAAGCATCCTCTGTTTACTCCTCTCCCTGGACAGGGGAAAGCCTCAGCCAGCAGAATATCACTTGTCTGAAAGGCAAAATAGGTCCCCCGTACCCAGAGCAAATAGCCTACTGCCCTTGAAAATATCTCCAAGAAGACCTCCCCGTCTGCTCCTCAGCTCTACCACACGGAAAGGCTTATCAAATGGGTAACTCCCAGAGCACTCAAAGATTCAGAAGCGACGCTCATCATGCCAGCGGCCCAGTCAGCAATCCAGGCTGAGCAACATGTAAACAGGAAGCAAATGCTGCAGCAGACGTGGGCCCCACCTGCCCCATACTACTATTTTAAGACCTAATAATACCGCTCACAAGGGAAGGGGTTGCATACCTAATCATTGCCCGATGCGATGTAGGTTATCATACGCCCCCAATACTCCACTGCATTCTGTACAGGAAAAACTGACCGGCTTCTATGTAAATCTGACCCCAGACATGACCATAGCCTTGTCAGTTCCCAGAATTCCTGTGGGACTTATACTAGAAGATTTCCAGGAGTGTTGTCAAGTTCTGCTCAGTCGCCATTGGCATTAGAAGGTTTGGGGCTTAGTTTTTACTTTAGAGATCATGTGGTTAATCTCAGCTGTACGAGATTATTTTCTTCAATCTTCCTTCCTTACATTGCTCCTCTTAATGCCCACCACGTCATGCCTTCAGCTGTTGAATTTATTCTCATTCTTCCCATTTCTTTATTTATGCCCATCGGCCTGCGGGCCCTTTTGTTTTCAGAGTTGCAGGGAGCAGCGCCTTGAAGCAAGCAGGAAACGAATCCCATTGTTCCATGGTGACTTTTATTTAGGCTTCTTATGGGCTTTAACTGTGAGGGCTATTCTGAGCTACAGTATTTTTAGATCTCAAGCTAAATGCAAAAAGAATTTTCCCTTCCTTGCCTCTGATCCCTGCATGCTGTTTTTCTGAGTTTAAAATGTTTCCCAGAGCCCTCAGACATTTGCTCCAGAGGCCTCCACTCCACCTCACATTCTGGGATCGCATCACACACTTTGTGGGACTCTGGCGGGCAACTTAGTCAACTGTCTGCACTCGCTGTCTTCTGTGTCGAAAGGTTAATTCCTGTGATTCAACCTGGGATGGAACATTATGGACCCGTTAAAGGTCGGTTTGCACCCACCAAGCATCTAGATCCAGCCAGGAGTCCCAGCCTCCATCTCTTCTTCCTCTAGTTCTGTTGTACGGGATATTACTATAAACGAGCCTTCCAGCCCAGTCATTTACGTATAGCCTCTTGGCAAAATCAAAGTATGTTTAGTCTTGATCAAAGAGTTGAAGATTCTGTTCTGGTCAAAATAAATTGTGAAATGCATTATGCATATGTCACACTTCAGTAAGGGGTCCCTCTGCGTCCGGATTGTGAGATATGCCGGTACAGGTCATGCAGGAGTCCACGTGCTCATGTAAAAGAAGACATGTTGTAGTTCCTGCCTGCTTAACAGGGCTCCTCGTGCAACTTTCAAGTTTGGGCTTGTCAATGATGTAGCCTTAGGCTCAAAAATATCTGTGTCCTAGAGACCCCTTTGATTCTGCAGCACATCTGACTTTTCCTTCATTAAAAACTAGAAAATCAGGGACACAAATATCTCCTGATGGTGTCTTCAGTATGTTCCAGATTCCAGAAGTGTTTAAATTTCTTAGAAACTATTAATTAGACCTCAGCCGACACTGTTTTCAGTTTTTCACAAATGTTTTAAGCAGGGCCAAGAGACTGTCTCTTTTCCAGTAATTTTTCAATTCTTCTTATGAAAATAGAAAACAATCCTTTCTACTACCCTCATTTTTCCTCAGCAGCCTTATTGTCTTCAGGGGTTCTAAATGGAGTCATGAGAACATCACTTCTGTTCATAATCCCCAACTGGCTCTTGAATCTTCATTGGCCCCTTCCAGGAACGAAAAGACAGGAGTGGCCATTAGGAATGACGTGTAGCAATTTGGGGGGGGGGGGCTAAAAGACTAATCAGGTTCTTCAGCCATTTAAGCTGTTGCAAGAAGAATCTGGATCAAAGCCTCTTTTGATTTCACAATTTGGTCTAGATATATTAGCAACATTTGAAACTCCTGAATTAATAATAACGCCTAGAATTAAATGTGTAAATCTGCAATCTTCTTTTACAGACAGACAGTACAGATTAAGATAGATATTATTTAGCCGAAAGAATTTGGAACAAGGAGTCGAATACCCCATATAAACAAATCAATGATTAAGGGACTTACAGAATATTAACTATGCTTCTTATGATCTTAAGATGAGATAAATTCAACACAAAGAATAGTGTGGTTAAGGTTTAATCCTGGGTTTAAAAAGTGAGCTGATGTGTTTTGCCTGAATCCCAATAAAGTTAGGTTTATGCTGGGGGGAAGGGGTCGAGGGTTTGTCACCTCACAATTAGACTGCTGCAATTCATTCTTCATGCAAGCACCCTTGAAGACCATTCAGAAGCTACACCTTGTCCAGAATGCAGCAGCCCAAAACTAACAGGTGCCTCATGGTTCACCCATGTAACATCACCACTGTGGGATCCACACTGGTTGTCTGATAATGCTTCTGGGGATTATCCACAATGCTGGTTGTCACCTTTTAAGCCCTTTATGGCTCAGGAGATCATCTTCTTCTGCTGGATACTGCCCGTCCAGTGAGACCCAACCCAGAAGTTGCCTGCAGTCCTGGCCCCCAAGGGAAGCTGCGATCCCTCTTAGCACAAATTTTCTGTAAGGGATGCTCTCCGTGTGGAACAGGGTACCCCCAGAGAAGACTTTGGCCATCTCCCTGCTGCAACTCCAGAAAGCAATTAGGATCTGGCTTAGAAGCAAAAATGAGCCATCACCAAAGACACATATAGGATTCTTAAAAAAAAAAAAGAACCGAACTTCTGAATTAAAGTTTCCCTCTCCTGCCGTGAGCCTGACAAAATCTTGAGTAGCAAGCTGTTGTGTGCACTGGAGGGAAGTTTCTGACTCTTATAAAGAGATCCCCCCAGGAGTGATCCTCCCTGGAAAGACAAAGGCAGTGATAGTGGTCTACAGAGTTGGCCATAGTGGAGACTGCAGGGGCAGCTTAACCCTTTTCCTCGGCTGTTCCCACATTAATTAATAAGCCCCCCCATCAATATTTGCATACTTGGGGTGACATAGAAATATAACGTTCCCATAATGGGATCGACAACATCTTCAACCAAGACATGAAGGTCAGAAAAGGAGTGTTCCAAGGAAAGAATTAAGCTCTCCAACTTCCTCCAAAACAAATTCAGAGTGAATGTTAAAAGAAAACCAAAAGGTTGATAGATACAATGAGCCCAAAGCTTGTGCAGAAAGCTCCTGAATTTATTCTTCTTTCTCGGCCTGTGAAAAGTTTTGAAAGATTTTTAAGGACAGGCAGCTGAGAGCATTGCATGGGAGCCCAGATGGGGGTCAAGAGCATTAACTGACAGAGGGTGGTGCTTGAGGTAGGCTGCCTCTAAACCTGGATGTTTCATTTAACCATCACAGTGAATGCCCGTAGGCAGCCCCAGGCTT
Source organism: Python bivittatus (assembly GCF_059951505.1). Taxonomy (NCBI): domain Eukaryota; kingdom Metazoa; phylum Chordata; class Lepidosauria; order Squamata; family Pythonidae; genus Python; species Python bivittatus. Next base: position 10,958,187 of record NW_028277033.1, read on the forward strand.
CATCTTCTTGACAGCCATCTGCGCTGCCCTGCTTTCTGGGAATATCAAAAGTTGTGCTTCTTTTGATTTCTGGAAAGTGGCGGATCACATCTGGATTCTAAGCCAGACCCTGATCAGTTTCTGGAGTTGCCGCTGGGATACGGCCAATGTCTTCCCTGGCGGTACTCTGTTCCACACCAAGAGGATCCCTTTAGAACATTTGTTAATTCTTTAATTAATTCCTTTCTTTTCACATCATTCCCCCCCCCCCCCCCGCGGAGGAAAAACATGCAGGAAGCACAGGCGTATCTGTGGGCTCTCCTCTGGGGGATGCGAGGTCTGGGGAGGAGAAATAAACCTAAAAATGGCCCTGAACACAGAGGCAGGAGGGGCGCCAAGGTGATCAAGCCTAAGCCCTGCACTGTTCTTCGACGTCTCCCGGCCCCCTCCTCCATTAAGGAAGGGGAAGATCTTCTCAGGTGCCCACCTCCCTCGTCTTGTGCCCGGTGGGAGCCAGATGGCCGCTCTAAATCCGGCCCCAGCGCAGGCCGTTAGCCACGGGCCGCCTCGGAGCACCGGTGCCCCGGAGCTTGCGCTTCGGATATGCCGGGGCGGTTCGGCTGATGAGACTACTGTATCCCCCCCCCCCCATTTTTCAGATCCCCCTATACAAATGCTGAGCAATGAAAAGGACGCCCGGAACGCTCGCCGCAGCCCCTTATTTATCTGATCCGCCGGGAAAGCCTCCCTGCCGCTCTTTCCCCTTCTTGTTCCCCAAATGGGCAAAGGCATTTCACCCTCGACCCACCGCGCGAGGTGCCTCCTTCGGCTGACCACGCAGATGAACCCCCTTTAATTTCTTCCCGAGCTCCTGCAACGTACCAGAGCCCACAAGTACAAACACGCACACACGCACACAGAGACACGTCAGGTGCGGAGGGAGAGCAATAATTGCCACCTTGCTCCTCTCCGACCAAGTTACACCTTGCGGGAAGCCGCCCGCGTTGCTTCAGCCCCCGAGCGCCGCTGGGCGCCCCTGGGCGCCCCTGGCCACCCGGCGCCTGCATTTCCGCCGATGTGCGGGGACGGGGCGGGCGGCCCGTTCCCTCCCTCCGGAGGCCACGCGCCGCCGTGGGGGCTCCGCCGCCGCTGGGCCCCTCGCGCCGCCCGCGGAGCCTCCGGCTTCCTCGCGGGCCCGGGAAGCCCGAAGCCGCGCTCCGCACTCCCGGCACGGAGCTGTCCAGCGCTCCCGCGCTCCTGCCAGCCGCGGTCCCCGCCGGTGGGCTGCCCCGGGAGCCCCGGGCGCCCCCCCCCCGCCCCCGCGCTTCGGCCCGACGCGGCACTTACTCGGGCAGCGCGGGGCTGCCGAAGGAGCGGGGCTGGACGCTGAAGCAGAAGCAGGAGAACATCGGCGCGGGCTCGGCGCGGGCGGCCGCCTCCTCCCCGGGTCCTTCTCCGCGCCGGCAGCCCAGCCAGAGGCATGGCCGGCCCCGGCAGACTAAGGCTTTCACGCGGCGCTCGGCCAGCTCGCCCACCCGCGGCCCGGCCCGCGGCCGCCTCTGCACATGCTCAGCCTCCGCGGAGCCGCGGGGCGGGGGTGGCGCCGCGCGAGCTTCCCGCGGGCCCGGGCCGCCTCCCCGGCATCGCCGCCGCGCGGAGCGATCGCAGAGAAGCCGGGCGGTCGCCGGCGGGAGCGGGGCGCCCGCGAGCGCCGCCCGCCGGGCGCGGGCCCCGTTCAGCGCGAGGGCCGGGCCGCCGCTCGCCGCCGATGAGTCATCCGGAGGCTCCCGGGCAGGCCCTGCCTTCGGCGCCAGCCGGCCCCGCGGGAAAGGGCGGCAGGGCTGGAAAGCCCCGCCGCCGGAGGAGGACTCGCGGGAGCCGCGCGCGGGGGGTGGCAGCGGCCCTGCGCCAGGGAGGGGGGAGCCGCCGCCCCGCTCGCCCGCCGCCAGCGCGCGAAGGAGGGCGGGGAAGGCAGAGGCGCTCTCGGCGGCCCCCCGCTCCGAAACGCCCCGATCGCTCCGCGCCGCAAGGGAAGAGCCACGCCGCGGCGGGCACCGGGGCGGGAAACGGCAGCCGCGCCCGGCCGGCCGCCCTCCTGGCCAGGGTATAAAGCTGGGGAGCAGGAAGCCCCAGGAAAGCTCCTGTGGCGCCAGCGGCAAACGTGTGCTGGGCTCCCTTGGGAGGGCACCGGGGAGGGCGGTTTCCAGGCTGGCCCAGCCAGCTGCTCTTCTCTCGGGGCCTTTGAAAGCCCGCGAATACCTATTTGGGTCCTCCAGGAGACTGGCATCTCTTCTGAAGAGTCACCCAGCGCTCGAATGGGGCTTTCGATGGGCAGATGTCCGCAGGGAACTACGCCCCTGGTTCCTCCTGCCTTCCAGGCCAGCGGTGCCCAGCGTTTGGAGGGCCAGCAGGAACAGCCTCCCAAAGGAACTGAGCAGGTGCCAGCTGGGGGCCATCACCAAGGTCAGAATGAGCTGCAGAGGCTGTGGATAGGCCAAAAGACCTCTGTGAGGAGCAGATGGAAAACATAACTTTAAGATGAGACTCTAAGGACAGATTTAGGCTGCCTCTGAGAGGGCTAGAGCGGAAATTGTGAGGACAAGCCCCCTAAAAATGGTTAACAGGACATCTTCATGCCGCGGTTAGTGGGAATGTGAGGGTGAACCCCAGTGGAGATGAGGTTTATACTGCTTGCTCAGTAACAGCTGGGTGGTGCTACAGAATTCTGTAAATCATTTCTGCAGAAATAGTACAGCAAAGCTTAACTTGTGTCTTGGCAAAAGGAAAGAACGTTACCCAGAAGAAAATAGTAATGACAGTAAAACTCTGTTCATCAGACTGACTGACTCCCAAGAACCGGGCAAGCAGAGCCTCCCCAGGCTGGTGCTGCCTGGACAGGTTGATCCAACCCTGGATCACGAGTCCTTCTGAGACCTCCAGAAGAGGAGCTGCAGCCGCCCAGCTTGGAGGGAGTATGGGGGAGGCCAGTGGGTGGGCGGGAATACCTCTAAGAAGTTGGGAATATTTCGTTCCCAGGACTCCAGAGCTTGGCCACCATGTGGTTTTTACTTTCAACTAAATGCTTTGGTTTCCTCCTTGCCACCATCACTTGCTCCTTCCAACAGCAGCTGTCCTGGTTTTCAGGAAGACTCTATCTGTCTGTCTGTCTGTCTGTCTGTCTGTCTATCATTCATGTAGCCGCCCATCTCACACAAGGTGACTCTAGGTGGCATACAACAATTAAAAAAAATAAATACATAAAAACAATTACACATATTTTAAAAAAAAGACTTGGGGGACAGGGGCTACTGCTCATCAGGGCAACAAGCTTGGAATGTCATCAGTGGGACCTCCAGAAGCGATGGGCCTTTGGCAACTGTTAGAGGGGGCGGGCTCCTGGCAATAGCCCTGGCGATGTCAACGGGGCCAGTAGACCACGCACATGAGCAGGATGTTCTTTGCATTGAAAGCGTTTCTCTGGTTTGCTTCTCCTTTTCTCCCCTCCTTTTACGGCCTCCGTGACTATCAGCTTGTAGAGCATATAGCCTCACTGGGGCAGATGCAAACACTGGCATCCGTCTTGGCTGTTGCTTTCCGCTCATGCCACCTGGGACCCGTCTCAGTGCTGTTGCCATCTCCTGCACCTCTCAGCAGCAGTGCTGGGCCTGGCCTGGCCCTGGCATCGGCGTATCTGCCAGGTGGGCAGACTTACCCCAAGGAGCTGCAATGGATGGGAATCCAACAGCTGTTCCGCCCCAGTCGGCAATCTGTCCGCTTCCCCGTGGTGCAGGGCTTTTGCGAAAGCAGGATGGAGCAACAAGGCCATTTCCCCACCCCCTGCAATGCCAGCTTAAACAGAAGACAAAGGAGTGGCTTTGTTTGCTCTGGCAGATGTGTTTAGCTCACCTGAGGGGTGGTGGGGCCCAGGGATGTCGTCATAATCCCTGTATGATTCCTAATTGGTTGGTACCAAAACACCAACCGAAACGGAAACAAGAGGCTGTGCGCTGCTAGGAATGGCAGTGGAAAAGAAGTGTAATTTGTTTTTCAGGAAGAATCTAATGGCTCACAACGTCCCTTTGTCCCAAAATGTTCAGCATATTTGTTCAGCCACACACTTTCCCAAGGAACATTTTTCTAAAGCAAGTGAGGGCTTCCATCTTTAGCAACAGAACAATGACATTTGTAATCGGAGGGAATTAAATATTTGCTCAGCTTGTTCAAAGGCACCACAGCTGATACTAATGAAATGCACCTTCCTTGGTGTTAGGAAGTGCAAGGATCATTCCTGGTGAGTCGTGGGAGATTTGCTGTTGATCATGCAAGCCATGGTTAGCACCGATTAAGCTGACCCTTTACGTGCGTTTTATTTTCTCCAGGGTCTAGTTTACGTCTGGTGATACCCCTCCTCTGCTCCTTCCAGGACAGTCATGGGAAGTCCTCCCTCCTGCAGCGGGCAAGGCTCTTGCGCATCCTTCAGGGCCATCTCCATGCTGCTCCACATAGTGGAGAGCTTAAGGGCGACAGGAGGCCCCCAACACCCACAGCCACTGTCTTGGAGAACCGCCAGGTTGGTGCTGCTATTACCAATACACAAATATACCCTATTTCCCAACACCCTGCCTGACAGGAGTTTGAGTCTTTGCATCTCGCTGCCTCCATCTAGTGGCTGTCTAGCTTTTGGCAGCCCAGACATGGTAGCCCGAATCGATGCATAACTGGGGGGATCAAAAGGCTGTGCCAGCTTAATGGGCTAAGCCAAAGATCATCCCCCATTTCTGAAGCAAACAGGCCAGGTTGGGGTGAACACACATCAGGATCACTTCTCCAGCTATGGGCAGTCAGGCTTCACTTCTAGCCCTTCCTGCCCCCACATTTTCTGAATGTAGTCCTCTGCAGGGGCTGTTCTGGTGAAAGATCCAATTTAAAAACTTTCCATTAATGATCGCACAGATTAAGTGATTAATGGTTCAGGCTCTGTTGAGAATATTGGATTTCGTGCATTGTGATTCTGGACGGCTGCCATGCAATTCACTTCCCATTTGCTAATTCTGACTACGCCGTTTTTTGAGGATGGTCGCTCACGTTTATGTCTGGTGTTAACAGAAGAAAGAGAGGAGGAGGAGGAGGAGGAAGAAATGATGGGGGTGACGATGGGGGTAAGAAGGAAATGACCTTTTGCAGAAGAACAAGTAATCCGCGCCATGGAAACATGAAAAAGAAGGATGCGAGGATGCGCAAAAGCGTTTCACCCAAAGAAATTCCCCGCTGACAGTTCGGTGGGAGCCAAAATAGCAAGCTCCCTTTGGCATCAGAGTCACTTCTGGTGACTTCATGGCCTATCCAGGTCACCTGCTTGGCAACTGCTTGCCACTGCTGTCCCCTGGGCTCAGTGCTGAGTCCTCAGAGCAGAACTGGAGAGCCGCCGCTCACATCGGGCCACAGCTACGCTTAGCCGGGTAGGAGGTGCCGTCAGAAGTCCTGAGGGGGGCCTCCTCCTTCAGGCTCCTTTCTTTAAAGCCCCAGGAGTGGGCTCTGAAGCAAGGCGCTTGGAAGCTCTCGGCGGCGATGTGCGTGCAGAAAGGATTTAGGGACATGGTTGCACAGCTATTTTTCTTGAAAAGCCTGAGTTATTCTCAGCAACGTGTGAAGAAGAAGCATATCCTCTGCCTGGAAAAGGTGACAAGAGAATCCCACTTAGAAACCACCACCGCACACACCCAGTCTCTGAGGGGCATCATGACACAAACATCATAGCCTGGAAGGAGGCAGGTGTGAAGGCGCAAAGCTGCCCACAGACCGTAGCATCTTCCAGGCTCCCTACCGCCCCTGGTCTTTGGACTGCTTTTGGATGCTGTTAAATGAATCACCGAAGACGCTCTGCTGCAGAGCGAAGCCCTGGCTTCACGCAGTCATGTTCCCGTCACATTCCTGGAGTAATTCTTAGGTAAGGAGACGCAGCCCAGCAGCAGCTTCGCGTTTGATTTGGAAGGGTGCCCGCTGACTGGAACAAAGAAAGCCGTTCCGAGGGCTGGTTGGAAGCAACCTCAGCAGTTTGCCTTCCACTAAATGGGTTGTGATTCACCACCACCATCATGGCAGCTAGTCTGCAAGTGTGCTCATAAAAGGTTCCCAAAATCCCAGCTGCCCCCAGCCTTCACCCTAACCCCAGCCCCAAAATGTTGAGGATACCCAGATTACAGTGTATACTATTATTCATCCTTTCCATCAAGGATGAAGCATTTTCATCTACTTCTGGACTATTTTAAATAGAAAACAGAACAATATTGTATTGTAAATTTTCCCTAAAAAACAATATTTTCCCTAAATTGTCCCCCAATCAAACAATAAAGATTCCTGTATTAATTTGTCTGAAAGTTGAAAATTCAGTTTTATTAAGGACAACTGGGCCTGCCAATTTCATTCAACCAAGAAATCAATGTTTCAGTGTTCCCGTCAAAAAATATCTAAAGACTCCTAGAATAGAAACTCATCCACCTCTTTGTCTGAGATTTTAGCAGATTTTATCAAGCCTAAAACTCTCCTGTTCTTGCCACATGAAGGAATTGCTGGCTGAATTAGGCTTTGAACCCATAAAATGCTTTGCCCATATGGTACCCATCTCTTCATTCTGTTTTTCAGCTCAGCTACGGAATTCACTTTTTTGCCCTCCATTTCTTAGAAGGAGGAGAAGGTGTGCCTGATTGTCAGGCTTTGGGCAGGGGAGAGACCCTGAAGACATGAGCAACTTAATGAGTTGCAGTGTAGCTGTGTCAGTACGTATGCCAGGGGAGAAATTCTGTTTCACTCAAACGTTGTGGCCCAGAGGCATAGAGAAATATGAAACTAGGAGAGCCCGAACAAAGGCAGCTCCCTAAAAATACCCAGCAATTCATTTATCTCCTCATCTTCTGAGGCGTTTCCACCAGCAGCCTTCCTTAGTCCCTTCATCTATTTCCCTGAGGCACACCTGCCCTGTCCACTTTCAGGGCAGAATGCAGTCCCTGCCTCAAGGTGGTTGGATCTATTGAATTAGTAGGACTTCCTCCCAGCCCCTCTGTGCTGATCCCGAAGCGTGCTTCTGTGTAATTTCATGCCTCCCTTTGTGTCAGGCAACTGAGTTGCTTTCTTTCTGCCTTGGCTGCAGACGACTTGCTCTGGAATCGTGCAGAACACAATCTTTCCAAACACAGTGCTGAAGCTCTGTGGGGCTGTTCAGGTGAGAGAAATTTGCTGAATGGCGTGGTGGTTGAGCCCCAGTGAGGAATGGAGAAGTAGTTGGGAGATAGCCTCTTGCTCACTTGTAACGCAACGTGGAGATTTAACATGAAATATGAAGGGAGCAAGAGTGTCCACCGGGGGCAAGTGATGTGACATGAATCATGATGCTGTTGCATAAATGATGCAAATTTCATAACGTGCAGTGCAATGTACGATCACACCAGACTGCCTGAAAACAGAATAAGGCACATTATCTCCTAGCATAATATATGAATATGGCCAGAAGAGCAGTGCACTGGAGCCAAGAAACCACTGTGGTTCGTACAGCATCTTCACACAGACAGGAAACTTTTTATACTTCCTGTCTAGGAATAGCTGAGAGCTGGACTGATGGATGGATCCAGGCCAGAATGTAAGAACATTCATACTCCAGATTAAAATTCTGAAGTTTATGGCCACTGTAGAAAGAGCCAAAGGCATCAGACTTGAATTCTGTCATTCCTGGCCATCATTCAGGGGTGGAATTGGGTACAATTTCTGATTGAGGTTATACTTAGCATCAAAGATTGACTGCCCTGAAGAGCGTGCCAAAAAAAATTGCACTTACCAAGATAAATGCCTTTCAAACTGTAGGTGTCAAGTTTTAATAAAATCTGGTCAAGAGAAACTCTAAATACAAGATCTGTGGTAGACCCAGTGATCAATGACTCAGTGACCCAGTTGACCTGTGACCAACTGGGCTGCCAACTTGCAGATCAGTCTGTGAGATGGCAATGGCCCTACCAGCACACCAGATCATTCTCCCCAAGATCAGCTGCAAAATCACTGAGTTTCAAAGTTACAATTTGGGGATTTTGGATGAGAGGAGGGCTGGATGATTCAGAGGAAGATCAATCCAGTTCTTTAGAGCCACAGTGTCACAGGACTTCTTCTGTGGCCTTCAAATGTTGCCCATCCCTTCTGCAAGAAAATTCAGCTAGTGATCCTTCTAGAATTGTGTCAGAATCATGGACTCAAAGCCATGCAGTGTTTTGTGTTTCTACTTCTGATCTAAAATAATCAAGCTCTAAATTTAAGAGAAAATGTGTCCTATGCAAGAAAGGGGGGGGGAGGGGAGGAAAATAACTTCCAACTTCTGATACATACATTATCTGCATGAGCAAGATGTACAAGCCATTATGTAAAGGCTGCATAGGAAGGAACGATCCATCACCTCAGCAATACCCTGAAGACCAATAAACAGCCTCATTGATCATCAATTATTTACAACATAAAAGCATGATGTGCTACCAGACAAAGCTTGCTCATATTTCTCTAGGCAAAAATGCATCTTGGAGCCAACCAGTGTCATGTTTAGCCCAACAGGTCCCACCTTACCTTCACAAGGCCATCACATTCACCAAGATGGAGCCGTTGCCCAGGTTCCATGGTACCAGGTCTGTGTTTCCAGCAGATGCCCAGGCTGGTAACTCTGGGACATTCATAGAGAGGCTAGTGGGGCCATAGACATCTATTTTTGTGGGGGGCATGACTCAAGAAGCCCACTCAGCAAGAGAAGGAGAAGAGTTACCAAAGGCAGCATAGCGCTGCTTGCACTGCAACAAAACCAGGTTTTATTTGGAGAGCACTATCAGTAGCGTACACGTCCACCACACTGTTTCATTTCAGGGAAAGCAATGTTATGCAAAGTGTAGAAAAAGAGGGGAAAGGGGTAAGCAAAAGAGATTAAAAGCAGAACATAGAAAAGGAAAGAAACCCTAAATCTAATTTACAACATTTTTCATTTTACAGTATATCTCTAAACCTTCCCATTCTTGAAAACCATCCTTGCTTCAACCATGTCCATACATTATATCACACACTGCTACCTTTTTTCCTTCAAATTTCTCTCCTAAAATTTTTCAGGATCTCATCAACTTCATCCCACAACAATCCTTCATTCCTTCCTTTATTCAGTTCTATCTTCGTTCATTCTCTCTATATAATCAAACCTATATAATCAAACCACTTCAGTGTATTTCTTTCACACTTCTGCATTTAGTCCATGTTTATCATTCTTGACCCTATTCCTCCTGGTGTTACAACACACCCTTCTTAGGTATCCCATTCCTGTCACTTTCAACTTTTATGACATACCCAAGTCTCACTTCCACAGAACCACTTGGGGGGGAAGCATGTTCTACAGGCAGACATTTTCGTTTCTTTTGAGAATCGTTCCTTGCAACAGGCCACATGCTACCACACCTCTTCACTAGGATTAGCACGTTTTGTAATTTTCCATCCATTTTCCCATTTTCAGTTCTACCAAATGAAGAGAATATATGTAGCTCAGGGCCGAACTGTAGAGTCCTTGGGGTTGTTTGGAAAACAACCAAGCTCAGAGAACCCCAAGGACTCCACAGTTCTACCCAAGTACACACATTGATTCTTGTGCTAGGGTTTTTTGTTTGTTTTGATTTGTTTTGCATTTATGTACTACCTGCACTTATTCATTTTTCCCTGTCAGACACCACCATCTTGGTCTTTGACAGCTTAATTTCCAGATGCATTCTCCAGCAGCCTGCCACCCACCAGTAGGCATTCTCCAACGTGCCAGCTCATCTGGTCTTTGTAGGAAGGGGAAACCCAAAGCCTGCGAGAATAGAAGGAACCTCCTGGAGAAGAGCAACGCTGAATGGCCGGAATCCCGGACAGCCATCTTCCGACTGGGTGACGTTTTCGTGGCAGGTCTCACATTGCCTAAATACACTCCATGTTTAAACAGGACAGGGGAGTTTCATCTGAAATGTCTGGAAGCGACTAAACATTTTAAAAGAGAAAATAATTATAGCATTTGGTTTTAAAAAAAAAAAACACTAGAGGGTTTTCATTGTGCTTTGGTAGAAAAGTATTTCATCTCATTGTTTGGGTTTATTAATAACATCTACCATTACAAATGTTCTCTGAATGGCTTTTATTTTGTTCCTCAGACTTTCACTTCTCGATATTTTAGTATGATTACAGAGAGAATTTGTTCCAAACAAAACGTGCAACTATGTCTGGCATCTTTAATTTCTTTTATTCCTTCTGAAATGTAATAGAATGCAGGAGAGATTGGTGCCCCTCTCCTGATCATCTGTCTTTCAAAGCTGATGACCTTTGCGGTGTTCCCGTGACGCATTTAGCCCAGTCTGAACCGACGCCAATTAAACCTCCTTCCGGTGGCATCACGCAGTCACGTTAACTGAGTCCAAATTCACCAGCTGGGCATATTAAGTCAGCCCCCACTTTCCCCAGGTAAGTACCTAGATTCTCATGCACCCTTGCTTTAACTTACAGTACATGATTGGATCTGTTTGGAGCTTAAGTTTAACCTAACACATGTACTCACAGATAAGCCCATTGGATAAGGCAACCCACCAAATTTTTGCATGTTTTAATTTTCACAATTAGGTTGTCCGTGGCTGGTGCATTTTTCATGGCATATTGCTGAAAAATTTGAGGGTCTGCTCATCTACGGATGGGCTTATTCACCAAGCTCCACATCACCTGGATTGCGATGACCCTTTTCGGCATGATTGCCCAGATGCTGCGGATTCAGCAACAGCAAACATCAGCACTGAGGAAAACCAGCGATGAACCATTGCCCTTTTCTTTATTTCTCCAAGCGTCCCATCTAGTGGCTGGTCATGGAGGTGTCTTGCAAAGCATCAGAAAGAGAGGTAAGAAATAAAATTGGAAAGCAGGGTCCAACTGGATTATCCACTGTCCAAAAGAGGCACAGTGCCTGAAGCCTACAAATTTTTCACTATCTCCAAATCTATATTAAAATATAGATAATTGGATTAGATGGTGTTATTATAGGAAACATATATTGCGTACAAGGCAACTATTCATGGACTTATCTTGAGGGCCTGCAGTTATGAGGCTGTCCGGGGCCTACCGGCTCTCTTAATCCATCTCTGAAGCAGGATATTACATTCCTTCAGGGCGACAACGTCTCATTTGCAAAATGCAAGACAAAGATTCCAGCCAATTCCTAACGCCGTTCCCCCCTGCCCCAAATTCTGCTGCTTCTTGTTTTGTTGTTTCCCCAATCGCTGTTATGTTGGGTCTTTGGGGAATCACCACTTTGCTGTGCTGCTAAGTATAAAATGGTTTCAAAATTGCATTACTTTGGGTTTCCTTGTGGGAGCAGTTTCAGAGTTTAGGGGAAAAGAGAGTAACAGATCCTGCCTATAACTGGATTGTACAAGTGAAATTATGAATCTGAGTAAATTAAATTAATGAAAATTAGGTTGTGCGATTGACTAAAGAACTGATACTTTGGGAATGAGCACACAGTTTCTAAGCATTGTTTTCATTAAGATCTGCATGCTCATAGACAATTAACACACTTAAAATAATGTGACCTTTGTAACCTCACCTGTACTCCCACCCTTAGAGCACCATGCGTTGATGAGTGCCTTCTGCCCGCGTTTTAAACGTAAGAGATATTGGTCTGTGCTACTCTAATGGGCCTCCAAACATCACCTGCACTTAGTAGAAATACATTCCACTGACTTGACCGCAAAAGGCTCCATGTAGATCTTACTCTGCTCTAGTGAGTAGGAGAAATAGATAAGGTTGCAGGTTTTTAATGGCAACGTTCGGCTGTTCTCAGATAATTGTAAGGCTATCATCTACCCACCAGGAACAGATGCTCTGATGTGGTTCCTTTTCCTAGTTAATCATTGCCCCTGCTTTGGAAAAGTGGCCTTGAGCTACACTGAGTGTGGAAATTGTAGAGCAAAACTATCTTTCCAGCTTCTCCAACCAGTCAGACGTGTTGGATTACAGCCACCTTCAGTTGCAGCCATGTAAAGATGGTCAGATTGGAGGCAGCTGTTCTAGAAGCGGAGGAGGCCAAATGGGCCACCAGTTCATGCATGAAAACAAAGGCTCCATGTAATTGGGGGCCTACATTTGTTTTATAATAAATGGGGAAAGGCATATTTCTATTTGCTTGCTGCTCCTTTGGGCATGTTCACTTTCCCTTAATACTCTGACTATGTCCTCTGAAAGAGTACAGTCAGCAGGAATGGAAAGAGGACAGGGGTACTATAAACTGCCCACATCAAGCACTTCTAGTGGACTCCTCATGGAGCACTTGAAGCACAGTTTATGAGTGTGTAGGAAAGTCCAGGGAGGGTGACAGAAGATCATAGGCTCCATAGATATTAATCAATTTGTATGTGCATTAGTGACACTTGACACCCCAGAAAAGGTGACCTCCTCTTGATTGACTGAAAATGTAGTTTATTTACACCAACAGGGTCAAAGGAGCTGAACTGAGTACAGGGCAACAGCAGCAGAGACAGTAGCAGAGAAAAGTATCTGGCAGGATATGACAAGATCTTGGATCTTGGGTCACCACCCAAGATGTTCAGCTGCCTGAATGTGATCAGCTTCCCCCACTTTCGAGGGCCAACGTCTTAAAAAGCTTCATCAGGGTTCCTCTCTTTTCTCATCAGTGCTTCCCTGTGCAAGGTGTTGGTTCAAGTGAAATAGTCCAGGGCTGCCCAATACATTGTGCTCCTTCTTCTCATTCAAGTTGTGCAATAGCTACTGAGGGTCATGCATTTTTGGCACAACAGATAGAAAATCCCACAAGCACTTATACACATCGCTGGCAGTTCAAAATACTAACAAATGGACCTGTTGCCCCATCAGGTCTTTTGAATGAATTCTGCCTTATGGGGCAGCTGATCCCAGGAAATGTTCCTTGAGAGTGATGGCTTCAGTGTCAGCATAAGACCTGCACTCTTCTGTCTCTGCAGCATTTTAGTCAAAGTAGCATAAGAAGCCCTGCTCAGTTCTAACGCTATGGAAAGCATGTTTTTGTTATGTTTAGGCTTTGTCTGTGATGCTCCAAACAGGGCAGACCACATTCCCCCATCACATCTCTCCATGGAACTGCTCTGCTTTTTTTTCCAATCAGCAACCAGTTGAAGAGCTGCAAAAATAAAAAAGTGCAAGGCTGTATTACATTAGGTTTTTGTTCCTCTTCCTTCAAGGTTCTGTCCTTGCAGTTATGAAAATGGATATTGGGGTTGGCATTGATTGCCATTGGAGAAAATTACTTCAGGGCCTGAAAGAATTTCACACCACAACAGAAAAGGCTTCATATTTTCTAGTGCTTCTATCTTGCATTATTGCCTAAGCCACTGCAGATAAATTTATGTGAACATGTCTGCTTATGTACTGTTGATAAGACTGGGTAAACTAACAGTGCCAGGTTACATCATGGTAAAATAAAGTTTATGACTAAACCAAGTCTGAAAGCTTAGCAAGTTAATTGGGGTACAGCAAATGAGGAAGATGCTAGGAGTCTCATTTGTTGGAGATTCTTCAAACATTTTTACCTTTTTTTAAAACCCTTAGGGATGAAGAGATGAACATTCAGCTATATTCCTGCAAAGGTTTAATTAGCATCCAGAACATTGTTGGAAATGAGTTCCTTTAAATCCTCTTTGCACCTGTATTGGTTTCTCGACAGAATGATGCTCCCAGATTTCAAGTCCAGGAGGCATGGTGGGGATGGCAGGTCAGGGGTTGCAGCACCATGGAGAGCTCCAGGGAAGACTGTGCTCCAAGGAAGCCTTCTGCAGCGTATTCCCCCCTGGGGTTATCCTGTTCCTGAACCTGACATCCTGCTTTGCTGTCCATCAGATGCCACTGACCATAGAGCCATCATAATATGTGATAGGTTCTTAAATGTGTTGCTGTGCCCTTTTTCCTTCTTGCAGCTCTGTTCAGAGAGGACTGTACAGCATGCAGTGTTCATGTTCTCGTCACTGGCCCTTGGTTTTCCAGCTGAGGAGGGTGACTCCTCACCATGGCCCCTGTCACCTGCTGTTCAAAGTTAATGCTAAGGGCGCCTCCACTGAACGCAACCTGTACATGTAGAACTTCTGTCTTGGTTCTACTTTCTCAGGAATGGATACATCTGCCTCATTATGAATCTGAAAAGTTTGGCAACAGCTTTTACGTCTTTTATTGTGATTGCTGATGTGTAATTTAATGAATGGAGTGCAAATGTGGCACTCAGGGAGAATATGTTTTGCTGTATTTAACAGGTTCCTGAACTCAAACTTTGAAGTATGTACCCATGTGAATCCTGTTCTTTGATGAAAATATGCAGCATATAAATATTAAATAACTGGAGGACTTATACTTTTGCTTTTCCTAAGTAGTGACTGACTGATCTCATTGGTAATTCTCTTTTGTAAGTCCCAGCAACAAGAGCTTAACATGTGCCAACAGCTGTGGTGCCTCCTTCCGGTGCTGGAACTCAACCCCAGAAGACATCCAGAGGAAATTACACCTTTCCAATGTAGATTCTGCTTGGCTTGAGCCAAGTTTCTTCTGAACCTGCAAGGCCATGTCTGCTCAGGTATCCACAGTCTCGCTTGAAGTTCGCTGGGTTGTGCACAAACCTCCGTCACATTCTCCCCTTGAAATAGCTTCCAGAAGTGGCTTGATCAGTTCTTTTGTGTGGAACCAAACATCACCATTATTATTTATGCCTTGGGTGAATTGGAGGTAGACGGACTTTGGGGATAATTTCATCTGTTTACTCTAATTACAAAATCCATCAATACCTGGTACAAAAAAAAAAAAAAATCAACTCAAAACTCTTGAGCTCAAGATTTTGCTTTGAGTACCAGAACTGAACTGATCTGACTTTTCCTTCACAAAAAAGCATTCCGTAGCTCACCAACTATCTTTGTTGAATGATAGCCTGTCCCCTGCAATAGAAAAAGTATTCTGCTTACCACAAAGCAGAACTAAATCAAAGAAAGCATACAAAAAGAGCTTGCACCTGAATGATCAATTGGCAGTTCTTGCTGGAAGTAAATTTGATTATTTATTCTGTCCTTAACACATAATTGTGTGTATAGACCCAAACAAGCTCCATTATGTGGAGCCATTTTTATCCCTCAGCTTCTCTGTTCAGTGCTATGTTGGCAAATTGCTAGCTTTTAAAATGGATTGCAGTGTGTAATTAGATTATGCATATTATGTGAAGGAGCAGATTTAGCTGTTTTCTGCTAAAGGACAAGCCCTACTTCCTACCATCTGTGCTACTGTGGCTAAACATCCTTACTATCATTGTCATTACCTGGCATGTACCTTACCTGAATAGAAATTCAGACGAACCTTAAGAAAAGGCCATCTGATTTGCTTTTTCCCCCTTAGAATATGATCTGAACAGAGAAGGTGGCTTTGCAATTGTCCCAAAAGACTGGCAATCACAAAAGTGAGCCAATAGTGTGTTCAACAGCTACCTGGAGAGAGAGTGGCCCTCAGAACGTCACAAGAGCCAACCAGTCCATACTTCTACACAGCTGGCATCTCTGGGAGCCAAAAGCAGTGGTCCTGAGCTGGGTTTCCTGGGTGAGCCTGTATTTGGACCCAGAAGAGATACGTGGCTGTCCACGCTTGTCCACTGTTGACAATTTACTCTTCTTTTGAAAGTGACAGAGGGCATCTCCATGTGGGGGTTCTGGGCCAGTTCAAAAGCAACTCCAGGTATCTGCGATCCTTCAGCTGTGTTCAGACACCAAACTGATTTATTTTCTGCTTAGCTGAGATGTACCTGAAACTGTAATAAAACTGCTTCTGGAGCATGTGGGTACTCCTTTCCCATGTTTTCAAAAACAAAAGCATGCCTCCCATTCAGGTCTTCCAGGAGGAAAGATGACCTATAAATTCTCCTAGGCATGGGAGCTCCTCAAGAGTATAGGAGTTCCTCTGCACACCTCCTAGTTAATCTCTTGCCCAGGGGAATCTCTTGTTAAAAATGCCGTTTATCTTCAGGCCCTCCAGATATGTTATATTTTCATTCTCGCAAGAGTTTGCCAGAACTGCTAATGGCCATGTTAGCTACTGATTACAGGACCTGAGCCAGAGATGCTCAGGTTCATCCCACTCAACTACAGATATGACTGGAGACTTTCTCAGCTCAGCCTGAGCCCAGGGCTATTGCTGCAGAGATAAAATTAGGGAGACTCTTAATTCAATCTAAGGGTGTGCAAAATATACTATTCTAGGAATGGAGCATTCATTCGGGGATCTTCTGTTTCTTCTCTGCAGCATGCCAGTCCTGTTGTTTTGGGATGGTCCAGTGTTTTTTCAGAAATTAATCCTTTAAGGTAGCAATGTCCCTGATGTGGTAAAATTATGCTTCTTCATCTGGAACACTTTAAACCCTTTTTGGTTCAGAGGATTAAGTTCCAGAATAGATCTGCTAGAACAGAGGGATTGCCTCCGGAACAAGCAGACTGGCACGTCTGGAAGAGAAACAGAACGTCCTGAAGATCTCCAGAACATTCCATTCCTAAATGGTAGATATTGCACATATCTAGACACATCCACAGAGTTATCCTGGCAATAGTATGGAAGTGGTTTGCTATTGCCTTCTTCTGGAATGTGTTTTTACTTCTGAGTCTAGCACACAGCCCTGGAATTCCTTAGACATCTCCATCCAAGTATTAACTATGCCCAGTCCAGCTTAGCTTCTGAACCCAAGTAAGGTCAGCCAAGTACTACCAAGTAGAATATTAATATAGCATTTCATTTTTCTGCAACTCTATCTGCCTTATTTTTCCAAAGCAGTTGGCTGGTAGACTGTAAGTGGAAGAACTTTTTTCCTGAAACCTGAGAAACATAGAAGGGGAAAAGGTTGCAGAGGAAGCAGAATCTGCTACTTTTGGACTCAGACAAAAATTAAAGATACATATACAAATTCCCCATTCTCCTTACAGCAGGTTTTTCTCCAATTTTTTTTTTTAAAGAATTATTTGGGCCCTTGTGCCAGCAATAACTAACACACCTATGGCTCTTTGGGAGGTACCTCCACATGCTTCAAGATGAGATGCAAACATGCTATGGAAGAACCCATACATCTCTTGATAATATTTCTATATACTAGCGTTCCTTAACCTGGTGCTCCCAAATACGTTGGATACGACCTTGGGCCTTGCTAGCTCCCAACTTACAGAAGTTTCTGTAAGGGCACAAGTTGGGCAAAACTGCCATATACCTTCCCAAGATTTGGTGAGGATCCATCTTACTAGTATAATACAGGGCTTGATTCACCCCAAATTCCACGTCAACCTGGTTTGAAAAGGCTGTTGCTGCCGGTGCAAAAATTAATGAGCAAAGCAGAGGCATGTGAGCTTAGACTTGAAATAAAAACTGGTTACTGAGCTTGGAACATTTAGGGGACAGATCAATGCAAGCCAACAGATGGAGATGGGAGGAAGTATTCCTTTGATTTATGTACCAATCCGATTATTCTGACTAAGAAACCTCTTCCGTCATTACAAGAGAAAATTATAGATGATTGCTAGGCAGCTGCAGCAATTATTATTTCAAATACATCCCCTTTAAAATGTCTTAGACAAGTATTTCATTTTAAAAATAGGTCAAAATATCCACTTGTACAAAGCCACAGAACACAAGGAAATGCTCAGTTAGAAATTGTAAAGTGGTTCCTCAAATAGGGCAGAGTTATCAGTGGAAAGCCCAAATCCTGTGCATTGTCTGGCCATTTGAATCCATCTGAAGTCTTTACCTACTCAAAAACGTGCCCACTGCACTTCTAAATTGTATGATATAACTTGTAACAATCTTATTTTTAAGCAAGACATTTCATTATAAACATCTAAGACACATAAAAGCTTATATACATATAAGCACCATTTACTGTATATGTTTACTACTATAATTGTATACAGCTATATAATTGTTTTGTTTGTGTCTGAGAGCCAACATAGTGTAATGGACTGAGATAAGACTGTCAATGTTACAATTCAGACCACTGAAATGCATTAAAACTCAACTTCTTTGTTCAGAAACCTTCTTGAACTCATCGCAGACTATGCTCAGGCTGCTTCACACCCACCTTCTAGCTTCATCAAGCCAGGATGGAAGTGATATGAAGCCTGTTCTCACTACTGTTAACAGCAGTGGAACAACAATGGTTATAATGACCCTAGAAGATGCTACAAGTTGCTAATGAGAATCCTGCCTCAGTCACAACCAGTTCTGGAGTCTGATTTTTCCCCCCTTTTTCCCACATTGGCTATTTCTTTTAAAGCATCAGAAATATTAATAAGCTGTTGATCAATAACTAGGACTGAAGCAAGGTTGGTTTGCAAGGTTCTGAAGGGATGGAGAGAGAGTGCGAATGGTCATGGTATAAAGTAAATTTGATTAGATTTTATTTTGTTGCCTCTTATCGCTTATCTTTAATTTCTTTTGCCAACTATTTTAACTCTTCTTTTGTGCTTTCCACAAAGTTGCGTACTCCAAAAGATGTGCATGTATGTATCTTGAAAGAGTCTTAGGTCCCCTCCCCATTTGTAACAAAAAGTAACCATAAGCATTTGTGAAGTGTAATGTTGCTGTTCAGTCAGTCACTTCCAACTCTTGGTGACCTAACAGACATTTGCCAGGATTATCTTTCATTAACTGCAGATGTGTGTGTGTGTGTGTGTGTGTGTGTGTACACACAGTATATTCTTGTTTTTTAATTGCCTTTGAATTTTCCAAATATCAGGGACTTCTTGAAGGACTCTTCCCTTCACATGATATGTCCAATAATAGTACAATAGTACAGTAGTGAGGCAAATACTGTCATATTATTATATATCATATAATGTACCTATCAAATTACAGATCGATTTACCAGAATAATCATTCTTGCTGGATACCTGTGACCCAGCTGAAAAACAACATTGACTTAAAATATGCTGGGCCCTGCTTACAAATTAAAACTTACTTCTTTGCACTTTTCTGCAGATCTGTCTTTCTTCTTAATTAACTTTTTCCCTGATGACTTTATGTTCATCTGATTAATTTCAATTAAACCTTTCTCCTGGCTGCTGTGCTTCTCGGTCTTCAGTAATTCATTTTTAATTGGGATGAGGGTGAATATTTACAGGTGAAAGGCCACCAAGATGGGCTGGAATATTTCACTCCAACAGGCCTGAAGTCCGAGGAAAAGAGCCTTAACTCCTTTTGTTCAGTGAGCTTCACCAAAACCCTTGGAAGACATCTCAGGAGCTTATGGGGCTCAGCTGGTGG